>NC_133656.1:199489365-199679492 GCF_009905375.1 Apium graveolens | reverse complement strand
TCGAACCATCCAGAGAAGAAGTGTTAGCAAGCAAGAACAATAAAATTTAATTTGGGAAGAAAATGAAGAGGCAGAGAAGGTTGAAAGTCCATGGAAGAAAAAGTCAGTATTTTTCGAGTTAGAATACTGGAAATTTCACCATGTTAGGCACTGTATTGATGTCGTGCATGTCGAGAAGAATGTATGTGATAGTCTGATTGGCACATTAATAAATATGCGCCATAAGACAAAGGATAGTGCGACAGCCCGTCGTGATATGATGGAAATGTGTTTAGATCTGATTTGGCTCCCCAAGTAGGAGTAAAGAAAACCTATTTGCATCCTTCTCCCTTTACTTTGTCAAAGGTAGAAAAAAGGACTTTCTTGTCATCATTAATGTCGATGAAACTTCCATACGGCATCCATCGAACATAAAAAATGTGTTTCCATGCCTGATTTGAATATTTATGGGCTGAAGTCACATGATTTCCACATCCTTCTCCAACAATTACTCTCGATTGTAATACGCCTCCGTTCTTTCCGAAGCATGTTAGGTCACAATTATTAGATTGTGTTTCTTTTTAATGCTTTGTACAACAAGTAGTAGACGATGTCAAAACTGGATAAGTGCAGTCAGATGTCATACTGACCTTGTGCGATCTAGAAAAGGTTTTCCATCCGTCATTTTTTTGATGTAATGGTACATATAGT
Source organism: Apium graveolens (assembly GCF_009905375.1). Taxonomy (NCBI): domain Eukaryota; kingdom Viridiplantae; phylum Streptophyta; class Magnoliopsida; order Apiales; family Apiaceae; genus Apium; species Apium graveolens. Next base: position 199,678,802 of record NC_133656.1, on the reverse strand, counting down.
AGTCCACTTGGTTCAGGAACTACGCTTACGTGGACCAGTATTTTATGGTGGATGTATGGCTTTGAAACGGTTTAATAAAGTACTAAAGAGTTATGTTCGAAACCGTTATTATCCCAAGGTTGTATAGCAGAGAGTTACCTTGGAGAAGAGTCCGTAGAATTCTGCACACAGTGTTCTTAGTCAGATTACTCCACTGCCGGTCTTCCAAGGACCAGCATAATAAGATATCAGGTCCATTATCCGTTGTGATAATAAAATCAGTGGAAGAGAGGCGAGATGAAGCACATCTACATGTCCTTCTAAACAACGATGAAGTGTTTCCATATATTCTGTGAGTTTATGCACTTTGTTGTTTTCAATTCCTCATTATCCAGTAATTAGTCTTGTAATGTGTCTTTAATATATCATTCTATATGCATTTTTTAGAATGCATAAGAAATATCTTGAAGAAATTCACCGAGGGAAAAGGAAAAGCTTACACTGGCTCATGAGAGAGCACAATTGGCTCTTTGCTGATTGGTTTCAAAATAAAGTCAGTGTTGTATTAGGTTCTTTGATCTGGTGTGTAATGACGACTATTAGCTATTTAGGATTTAAAATTTCTTATCATATTTGTAGGTGAATGATGAACTAAGGAAGAACAACAAAGGTATTTTAGATACGATAAGATGGCTCGCTGCCAAGCCATCATTTTCATTACTAACTTATCAAGGTTATCTAGTGAACGGAGTGCGATATTTTACAAAGGAACGAGATGACATACGTGTTGTTCAAAACAACGGGGTGTTTGTCATTGCTAAAGCGGTCCAGGATTCTAGTTGCCAAGGAGTTTGAACCCCGTAGAAAGTAATTTGACATGTTACGGTATCATACAAGAGATATAGAAATTAGACTACCATGCATTCAAAGCTCCCTTGTTCCTATGTAAATGGGCAAGTAATGATAAAGGAATAAGGGTTGATGATCTTGGGTTCACACTTGTGGATTTTAGTCGACAAGGTCACAGAAAATATAAATATATTTCTGTTGACCAAGTCAAGCAAGTGTTTTACCTTGAAGATCCCGTTGATGCTACCTGGTCTGTTGTACTGTCCTCCACAACTCGAGACTACCATGAATTATATAATGAAGATGACTTAGGAGACTACGACCATTGAACATCCCCCATTCTGCACTGAAATCCCTGCAACTGATATCACTACTGATGATGTCGCTCATTCTGCTAGACCTAATGTTGAGGGAATTTGGATTAAAAATACTGCTACTAAAACCCTTGCACCTAATGACTGAATGAACCATATATATTTGCCTTTAATTATGTTATAATGTGTAAAATATATTAGTAAATTTTTCTTTTTTTTCTTTTGTTTTACATTGTTATAATCATATAAGTAATTCATCCATAATTACTGATTGATGGCATTATTTTTTTCTTTAATTATTTTGCATTGTTTAATTGTACTTCTATAGAATGCTTTAGAGTTATTTCAGATGTGATTAATTACTGATTGCAGTTTAGGTAAATTATTGCTCTTGTGTAGTTGTATTCGTACTTGCTGATTTTACAATTTATTATTTATGCTTGACTGTAATTAATGACGGACGGAAAATACATTTTTCAACTGATGGCTTTATATTCAATTTAATGCAGACTAAGGGAGCAAAATGGTAAAGAAGTAAAAAGCCAAGAAAGTAATTTTCGAAGAAAGTGACGGGAATAATAACTCTGAAAAGGTTGAGGATGAGATGGTTCCTGATGTCAAAACTTCAGAGACTTGTAATGATAAGTTGGTTCAAGTCCCTCCACAATATCGAACTCAAAGTAGTGGTGAATAAACGATGACCACTTCTGAATCTGCAAAAAAAAGGCTAGGAGGTGTGCGTGGTGTTTCAGCTCTTCACAAAGTAGTGGTGAAGAAAGCCCGGGGAAAGAAATTTAAAGTTAGATACAATGAATTTGGAGTTCCCATTGGAAATACCAGGCCCACTTTACAGTCTTACATAGGAATGCTTGCAAGGACAATGATTCTAATTGATACTGAAAACTGGCTAGAAGTGGATTGTGAACTAAAAGCAAAATTATAGGATGATGTCCAGGTAAATTACATCCCTTGTTGACTTCTTCATTTTATTTAAATTATGACTGTAAATTATGTGCCCAATTTATATTATGTGGCTCTTAAGTACACATTGAAAATTGCCCCAGAAAGTGGAAAGCTTGTGCTACAATCGGCAGGTGAAAAATGGAGGGAGTTTAAAGCTGATTTAACTGCAAAATATGTGATTCCATTTATTGGAAAAAAGAATAAATTGATGAAGCCTCCGAAGAAGTATGCGTTTGTTGGTAAAGAACCTTGGAAGAAATTTGTTGCGGAGAGGACGAGCCCCAAATGGCTGGTATTAATATATTCTACTAATAAAATATACATGATTGCCATTTTACTTTCTAAATGATTAAATAGATTTTAGTTAAATAATATTTATTAATTTTTACTAATTTATTTTGGTACAGGAACAACGTAAGTTACAGAGCAATAGAGTGGGTAAACGGAAATATCATCACCGCTTGTCAAGGAAGGGGTATAATGGTTTGCGAGAAGAAGAAGTAAGAACCTATATCTATTTGGCTTTGAAAATCTATGTTTTAAGGGAGTTTAAACATTTTCTGATTTTTAACAGATAAAGAAATGGAACTTAAAGCGGAAAGAGAAACCTGATCGTACAATTTTTTGGTAGAAGGCTAGGATGCTAAACAATCCTGATGAGCTTACTGAAGAGCAAGCGGAAATAAATACGAGAATTGTAAGTGATATTTTTAATACTGCATTCCCTTCAAAGATAATTGCGTCATAAATAATGCACTAATTGTTTGCATTAATTTTACAGGCTGAGTTACTTGAAATGAAGGAGAAGGGTGAATTTGTTCCACATGGAACAGAAGATGTGTTGAGTACGACACTTCAGACTCCTGAGCATGCAGGAAGGGTTCGAGGGGTTGGCGGCTTTGTCACTCCAACAACATTCTTCAATTTGCGGAAAGTGAAAAAGACTAAAATTAATAAGGCAGAGTTGTTGGATCAGTTGGAAATAAATCAGCGGGAGATGACTAAACTTAAGGCCTTGGTTAATGCTTCGAATGGTCACTCTCCTATGTTCTCTGACAAATCAAGTTGTCAAGTATCTGTTAATAAAAAGGGAGCTGCTGATAAGCAGAATGTTGGAGTTGTTGTTAAACCGCTGAGTGCCAAATAGTTGTTGGTAAATGATGAAGACTTTGTTGGTTTTGACCCCTCTCCTCCGAGCGGAAAGAAGGTAAAATATTATTAAGATCTACTAGACATATGCCTACAGACTTGGGATTTATGCAATAAAATTAAATTGATCCCCCACTATAATGTAGGGTCCACAGTCATGTGAGCTTGCACTGGATTGCATAGAGAACAAGGTTGCTTTTGGAACAGTTTTTTATGATCATGAAGAGATGAATGTTTCAGTACACGGAGTGCCTCTAAAGCCCGGACATGTTCGTGTGTCGGTTGACGGACACATCCAGCCAGAGGCGTCGGTTCCAGTGCCCATACCTGGTGAAATTGAGGTTGTACGTCAAGCAGTTGGCTTTCACGTAGCATGGCCTCGTGAATTGATCATCTACCCAACTGTGGCAGTATGTTATATAAAAATTATATCAATATACTCTAAATTGATTGTTGCATTCTATAGTAGTCATGTCAATAATAACCAATTATTCTTATTTTATTTAATTCTGTTTAAAAAAAGAAAAAGGAAGTGTTGCATGGGCAGTCTAAGCGGAATGATGAGTTGCAGAAACTTCAAGATGATTATAGAAAAATGAAGCTAAACAAGAATGTGCCAAAGCAGTACAAGGTGTTATACAAACATGTTGCAGTCTTCATGAAAGCCACTGGGGAGTCAATACCAATTACGTGTGATTCGGATGTGTTTGGGACTGAGAAACCAATTTATATATTGCATGAAAATGTGAAAGCATTGTTGGAGTTCGATATGATTGGCCAAGCTGCAATATCTGCTTATATGGCATAAGTTAATTTTTTATCGTTACATATTCAATATTCATGTTTTATACGGATATTATAAGTAATGCAATTCACTCCCTGGTAGGCTCTTGCAAAGACTGATTAAGATTGAGAGGAAGAATGATGATGTGGTCTTATATGGATTTTTCGATCCAGGAGCTACATTTACGTTGAAAAAATCTTTTCATTCTTATTTTGTTAATTGGTTGAAAGAGAGTAGTCCCTATCACATGTACTTCATGCCACAAAATCATAAGTAAGTATTTTTAATTTAGACATGCTTTTACAAATTAATATATTTAGGTAGTTTTTTTAAAATTTATGACTTGTGTTTTTCTTTTTCCGTTTTTATAAACATAGTTGCCACTGGATTTTGGTTGTAATTTGGGATGGTGACATTTATATTCTGAACCCTCTGCCACATCCAACATATTTTGACGAGTTGGAAAAATCATTAACAGAGTAATATATTTCTGTTTACTATATATAAATATATATATATAGCAAATATTCTCCCTTTTGAAAAATAATCATGTATATTATTGTTGTTCTGCAATGTAGAGCGATGAAATCCTACAATGCTCAAACTGGAAGGGGAAATAAAGCTCCTCAGATAAAGAATCTTCTTGTAAGTTCTTTGAATTTTTCTATCACTTTGTAATTTTAATTAATTTCTGGAGCTAATTCAGATTTTATATTGTAACAGGGATCTCCCAAAGAACCAGGAGGGGTTGAATGTGGCTATGTTATAATGCAATACATGAAAGATATCATTGCTGATAAGGAGCTATCTTTTACTACCAAGGTATATATGCAAATCATTTCCGATAGATGGCATGTAGAATTATTTTGTGTAGCTTTTCAGAACAGCTGAAATATGAGTGCCATTTTTATTATCAGTTTTTATTATTAGTGATTTCCAGATGGATCTTGTTTTTATTATTAGTAATGATAGATAACTATTAGTGATAAGGAACTATCTGGTATAGTTTTGGATTGACGAAGAAATTTACGGTTAAATATAGAAAAAGTCCTCTTCTGGTTAAATTATAAATAGTTGGTTTTGTTTATATTTAATTATATATATGGCAATTCTGGTTAATAATATTCTGGTTGCTAATTTTTACTTGTGTTATTTAGCGGGCAGCCAAAACTCGAAAGTTCTACACAAGGCAAGAGCCACTAGTACAGAATTATCTTTAAGCATCGCACTTTTAGCGTCAGTTATATACAGAACCGTGGCCTATACATACTTTAGGTGTCGGCTGTTAGCTTAACCGAGACTTAATGTCATTTGTGTTGGATCTTTTGTGTCGGTCATGAAACAACCGACGCCTAAAATCAACCTTTAGCGTCGGTCGTTAACACCCGATGCCTAAAACTTATCCTAAAGCGTTGGTCTTTACTTAGCCGACGCCTAAAGTAGGCCCTGTAGCGTCGGTCTTTACTCAACCGATGCTTAAAATGATCCTAAAGCGTCGTCAAGAATAACCGACGCCTAAATAATCGACGCCTAAACTGACCCTTTAACGTCGCATTATCTTTAACCGACACTAAAAGTATTTAAGTTTTTTTAAAAAGGATAAATTTTTCTGGCATCCGGTGATCTCTTTTTACTTCTCAGTCTGCATATAGGATGGGGAATTTATATTTCACATAGGGTGTGAACAAGTGATTGCGTCAAGTTTGGTGAGTGTGTTTTTTTTTTGTATTTTATTATTTTTAAATAATTTTAATTATTTTTAAAATTTAAATTTTAACTGGTATTTAGTTGTACCAATTTTTTTAATTATATTGTGAGTAATTAAAGTATCCGATTTTTTTTACAAAAGATTATTTTAAAATTTATAGAAAGATTGGATTTTCAAATAATTGAGAATTTTGATTAATTATATTATCATGTGAATAATAATATGATCTGTCATACTATATAAGGAAAAGTTATTAAAAATACTACTCTTCGAGAAGAGATCCTATTTCGATTAACAAAATAAAAATTTTAAATTATTAAAATAGAAATATTTGTTTCAAAATAAATATCTTGGAATTCTCACTAGTACAGAATTATCTTTAAGCATCGCACTTTTAGCGTCAGTTATATACAGAACCGTGGCCTATACATACTTTAGGTGTCGGCTGTTAGCTTAACCGAGACTTAATGTCATTTGTGTTGGATCTTTTGTGTCGGTCATGAAACAACCGACGCCTAAAACCAACCTTTAGCGTCGGTTATTAACACCCGATACCTAAAACTTATCCTAAAGCGTCGGTCTTTACTTAGCCGACGCCTAAAGTAGGCCCTGTAGCGTCGGTCTTTACTCAACCGATGTTTAAAATGATCCTAAAGCGTCGTCAAGAATAACCGACATCTAAATAATCGACGCCTAAACTGACCCTTTAACGTCGCATTATCTTTAATCGACACTAAAAGTATTTAAATATTTTAAAAAAGGATAAATTTTTCTGGCATCCGGTGATCTCTTTTTACTTCTCAGTCTGCATATAGGATGGGAAATTTATATTTCACATAGGGTGTGAACAAGTGATTGCGTCAAGTTTGGTGAGTGTGTTTTTTTTTGTATTTTATTATTTTTAAATAATTTTAATTATTTTTAAAATTCAAATTTAACTGGTATTTAGTTGTACCAATTTTTTTAATTATATTGTGAGTAATTAAAGTATCCGATTTTTTTTACAAAGGATTATTTTAAAATTTATAGAAAGATTGGATTTTCAAATAATTGAGAATTTTCATTAATTATATTATCATGTGAATAATAATATGATTTGTCATACTATATAAGGAAAAGTTATTAAAAATACTACTCTTCGAGAAGAGATCCTATTTCGATTAACAAAATAAAAATTTTAAATTATTAAAATAGAAATATTTGTTTCAAAATAAATATCTTGGAATTCTCTACTAAAATTATTTATATTATACTATCTTTTGACTATTTTTTTATATAAAAATTTTGTTATCAAATTCTTTATATTTTATTTCAATAAAGTTATTTTATATAAAAATATATATTTAAATTTTTATATTAAAAAAATAAAAATATAATAATTATTAACATAATTCAAAATTTTAGTGAAACATATGATAAGTAATCTAAAATTCTTTCGAAAATTTGTTTTGTTTAACTAATTTTTTTTTATATTTATATATATATTTTGTTATCGGATACTTTATATTCTATTTCAATATAATTATTTTATATAATATATATATATACAAGCCCTATATATATATTTTAATTTTGATATTAAAAATAAATAAAAATATGATAATTATTAACACAATTCAAAATTATGATTTAAACATAATGATGAGTAATCACATCTAACCAAAATCATTTTTGAAATTTATTATAAAAATGTAATAAAATTTAAAATATATTTTTAATTTTTGATATTAAAAATAAATAAAATATAATAATTATTAACGTAGTTAAAAATTTTGATTTAAACATAATGATGACTAATGACATGTAACTAAAATCATTTTTGCAAAATTTATTATAAAAATATATTATGAGTATATATATTTATATTTTAGATCAATTCGAAATCCATTTATATAAAAATTATATACAAGAAAATGATTATATTTTTTTTAAAAAAAATATAGTGGTGATATAAAAGAATCCAAATATAAATAATTTACTCTATATTTCACGCTACCCTCGGGAACCCTACTATTTCTTTCAATTCAAACCCAGATCTTTATATCCGTCTCGGTTCTCGACCATTTGCCAATGCAAACACTAATTAGGTTTGAATCTATAAGTCAGATTCCTACTAATGCATACACAATCGCTGTATCTATACTGCCACCACCGACAGAGATAGAGATCGGCGAAAGAGAGAGAACATGAATCTATTTGTCCGGCGGAAACCTAGTTGAGTCGCGGCGGTGAGTAGACACTCTCGTCAGCGGCGAAAATGAAGGGCGTTTTCAAGTCTTAGCCTAAATCTCCAGTCGATATAGTTCGGCAGACTCGCGATATCCTCATCTTTGCTGATTGCTCTGCTTATGAGGTTTACACTAGCAAGCGCGAAGAAAAGGTTCGTAATTTCGCTTCTTTGATGCTTTTTTGGTGGGTATTAGTTGAATTGTTGTCATTCAAGTGTTTTTGTGGTAAAGATTTGATTTTAAGGGTGTTTGTAGAATGTTAATGTGAAATTATGTGTGTGTTGATTATCGTCTAGTTTAATTATTACTGTCATTGAGCTATTTTTGTTGTGAAATTCCGACTTTTTTTATTATACTGCTGTAGTATAATGAAGTGATGATATATAGAGTGGATGCGAGAACATACTAAACACAGATTTTCCATGAACTAATAAGGTCAATAAGTTGTGCATTTGTTTCTAATACAAATAAAATAATCTAATCATGTGCATTCAATTTACCGTCCCCCTTTTTGTGTAATGTAGTCTCCAATAGGTCCACTTAAATAAACATCAGGAGAACCTTTAAGCATGCGCAGAAGGGATGCTTCTATTTTAGTTGCAAACAATGAGAATATAGTGAGCATACAACGAGAACTCATGTTATCACAATCAATAAACCCGAGAGCATAAGCAACAGGATCCCACATTCTTTGGATACTCTTACGAGTGCCCCCTCTGGATAAGAACCATTCGGAAAAACTAATCTGAAACAAAAAGAAACTATAGAGAGTCAAAAAGATTCATAAAAATAAAATAAAATTCCGAGTACATGATAACATGGTTTTAGAGCTAGATTTCTAGGTATATCTCTTACATCATCCAAGTTTCTTATGTCCCTCATTGCTCTATCTGGGTCAACAAGTGCACGTACAACTGGACTAAGGGCCAGGGCAAGAGCATTTCTTGCTTTATCATAAGTCTGGAAAACAAGATTAAGATTCCAGAAACATATCAAGCAAGACTCCTAGAGATGAGAGCAGACAAATTTTGCTTCAGATATATTAAACTGATATGAGGAAGATCAAATTTTAGAATCTCAAGGAAAAAATATTATAGAATGCTGCAAACCATAAATCTAATGTACATACTACTTTTGATGACAAAATAGAATCGTGTTTGTTTGGCTAAGTCTAAAAGCTTACTTAAGATGCAGAAGTCTTTGTAAGACCATCCTAGCTCTAAAGCTTAGTCAAAACTCAAAAGGAATGTGTTCTGTGAAAACAATAATTGATAAAATATATACTGAATAGATATTCAACGCAGAGTATAGAGAACATAAATGGATAAACAATTATATACAAACTTCTTTGGCAATTGGAAATTTGCAGAACTTTGTAATTATAATGTATAAACAAAGTTTTCTCTTACACAATTAGACATACTAGTGTTGCAATCATAAGCAAAGATACCTAGATACGTATTTGGGTCTGTGCGTCTAAAGATTGCCTAATCTACATGAAATATTGTTATAAATATTACATTTACACAATAAAACCTAAGTAAAAGAAATATGATTCTCAGAATCACAATTCAAAGTACATAAGCAGCACATAAATTAGATAGAACTGATTGCATTGGGCAATGTTTGTTATTCAATCAATCAAGAATAATCATCCCGTACAAATGTCCGAAACACTACCTTGAGTTGATTTGTCATCAAAAAGGCATTAATTCCATGTAATGGTAATCCAACTGGGAAACGGAAATCAAGCTCTGTAGTGAGAAGTATATCAGTAAACAAACAATTATGACTAAGACCTCGTACGATAAATAAGTTAATAGCGTCAATTTCTTAGATAACTGACGCTTATTCCTATACGTTTAGTGTCGGCATTTCCGATAACCGACGCTTATAACAATTTTAAGCATCGCCTAAATAACTGACGCAATAGATCCATACCTTTAGTGTCCCCTGCATATATTACGCCACTTGACCGACGCTAAAAGTATGTTTTGACCGACGCTATAGACCCTTTTTGTACTAGTGAGCTGGATGAGGTGCGGATGGAGGTGCTTGAATTTATCCAAGAAAAGATGTAAAAATGATAAGTATCTATATATATAGCTTTCCTTTGAACTATGTGAATTGACGTTGTGTTTGTTGGTGGTTGGTGGTTAATTAACGGATGTTTGCTGATAATTACATCCATCATTTTGATTTATGTTTGGAATTGTTGAAATTTGACAAGTGGTTCATATTAACTAGTCAAATATATTTAGAATGTTGGATGTAATAACTAGCGAATTTGGGTTTTATTATTTTTAGTTGGGAAGTTTATTTTAGACTTGGAAAGTAATGTCTGAATTGAGCTCTTGTTGGATTGAATGTTAGTAAATTTGGTATCAATGTATACCTATATGTTTTTATAAATTTGGTTGGATGTATTGTATATTGTTGGTATTTTTCTGGTTGAAAATGCAATTGGTTCCCTGGGCTATTAATAGTACCAGGATGGCATATGCAATTTACAGTACATTAACATCAGAATGGTAATTTAAAACCGATGTAAAAATGAACAAAAGACATCAGGTGAAACAATATTAAAAGAAAAAGAACAACAAAAACCAATGTCAAATAGTCATTTGACATCGGTTCTTTAAAAAAATCAATGTATTTTAAGCCAAATAACATCGAATTTTCAATAGTTGATGTCTTAAATTTTATAATATTAAAGATTAAACATCGTTTAGAAAAAACACTAATGTTAAACAAAAGGATTTAACATTACCAAATGAACGAAACTGATGTCTAACCCAGTATTTTACATCGATTGATAAAAGTACCCGATGTCTAATGGAGCATTTCACATCGGTCAGACAACATAACCGATGTGTGATCTAGACTTTCACATCGATTTGTTTGAAAGATTTTAAAAAAAATGCCTTTTATAGCTTGTAGGTTTCATGTTTTAATGGATAATTACCCCATAATATACTCATATTCACCTAGAAATACTGTAATATAAGCTGAAATTTGTTGCAAAAACATTAGAATTATTCTTAAAACCGATGTATAGCACTTTAATAGACATCGGCTGTGAACCGATGTCAAAGGCTGATGATATTTAACATCACATGCGAAGCCATCGGTTCAGTTTTTTTTAACATCGGTTCTGAACCGATGTCTGATACCATATTTCTAGTAGTGAATCAAGTGTAAGAAAGAATGGTTAATACATGATCTTAACTTACATTGGATCATGACAATGTCTAATCAAGAAGTGGATATGAAATTTCAATCTTCTTAGATTTTAGTAATTTATCACTGATTTGTCATGAAATAACATCTTTCATTTTTTGTCAATTACCTAAAATCCCTTTTCATATACATGAAATTGATTGCTAAATATCTAATGTGCACAAGGGATTTTGTATTTTTACAAGTGAAGACATTTACATAATAATTAAAAAGATAATGGGTTCTATTTAATTATATTAGTGTGGGGATGTGTATATGTATATAATAGAGGATTTTTAAGACTTTAATGGGCTCCTATGTACTCTAATTTTATGTACAAGACCAATTGTATTATTGGTTAGATTTTAATTCATATTTAGTTAACTTTATCATTTTACAAGAAAATATTATTTAATTTCTACCATATCATCTACACTAGATGATTTATTTTTTTGAATGATAAAATTTATTAATAAAATCATATGCACTAAATTATATGAAAGAATACGAGAAAATATTGAAAACTAGAATGACCTTTGACGATGAAGATGAACATTAATTTTATCGTGGGAATTCTTTTTATTTAATCTAATCTACCAATTGTGAAGATTTCAAATAAATTTAGTGTACAATATTTTTGTTCTTATCCAAATTAGTTTAATTTTGAAATCCTAATCAATTAAGTTGGTATTTATTTTACCTACTTTTATAAAACATCAGTTGTATTTTAGATATATTTTTATCTAGAAATTAAATTTGGGTAACTAATTGGGAAAAAAATCATGATGCTTGAGAAAGTATACCACCGATTGACTCATTGTTTTTTACATACTTTTATTTGTGAATTGTTTCTTTTCTATGGTCTGTTTGAGTTTTTATCTTCCATTCATCAAATGAAATATTGGAAAACAATTTAAAAAAATTGTTAGTGCGAACCAAAAATGATATTACCTTTAAAGTAACACCACAAGAAAGAAACTGAGCTTTTAACGACCGCCAAATCGATCATTATAAGGACAAAATCGATCATTTTCATCGAATAACAACCGACACAAGAACGGTCGAATTAACCCTCATCAATGTTTACGTCTTTGGTCAAATTTTACATCATTTCACTATGACTACTAGCACGTTGGCATGACATATGTCAGGACTCATGCGGTATGTCATGGGTCACTACCTGACATGTCAGTGCCACACATGTCCTTATACATTTGTAAAGAAAGAAAACTCCGATTGTCTATTATGACTACCGCTTGGTCATTTTTTATTATTAGGACCAAAGTAGCGGATGCTATAACAAATGACGCGTTAAAAAGCACAACTCTTATCATTTATTATGACTATTTTTTTCATCATTTTTATTTTATTATGACCAATTCTCGGTCGATGAATCGGTTGGTATATTATAAGACCGAATTGGTCGTTATACTCTCAGAAAGTTTTTTTTGCGTTAAGCCTAATACCGACCAATTAGTAACGACTAAATAATGGGAAGGGCATTTTTCTTATGAATATGGTCGGTATTTTATGAAACTGGTGAGTATTTGTTGCCTAGAAATTGTAATATTTAGTCATTACTTGTTCTTTTTTGTCGGTATTTATGTGGGTTTTGTTATGTATGAAATGCAACACGGAGGGGGTGAATGTATTTTATTGAATTTGAATTATCTTTTGGCTTTGGGAACAAAACAGTTGTATGAATTTGTAGAGATAAAATTCTAAATGCTAACACACAAGCGGATTATCAAAAACTCACTTGATTTATATTAAATCAAATTTTTCTTGCTACAAATCTGCGTTTTTAAAAATAAGAACTCGGTTTCTTCTCTTGAGAGAATTCAAGATTTCCTAGATCTGTTTGTTACCTCAAAATAAAAGACCCGTGACATGCTTAAAAACTAAAAATAGATTAATATATTTTCTAAAGCTACTTTGTCTATTTTCATTTCTAGTATTAGCGTATCTGTTCAGAATCTACCAGGTCTGTGACCGTCCTTAGTCAAGTTCATCTTGGCCATCGATCTCGTATTCTTCAGGCTACAATTATAGGCTTTCCAATTCAGTGATAGAATTGTTTGTTGACCGGTAATCTTGGATCTTCAAATTGTCCGTATTCTGAATTATGGGGTTGTTTGTCGAGATCTCTTTTGTTGTGTAGTGATATCACATATCAATACGTAAAATGACTTTTCGATATCTCAAGTTCTCTACATGGCTTTTGACTTATCGAGGTCTCCAGTTCTCTACAAGTAGAATGACTTATCGATATCTCAAGTTCTCTACATAAGCTTTTTGACTTGCCGATATCTCTAGTTCTCTACATAAGCTTTTTGACTTGTCGATATCTCCAGTTCTCTATATGAGGATTTGACTTATCGATATCTCTTAGGACTTCTCTACAAGTCATTTTAGACTTCTCGACATACTTCTCGATATTCCTTGATCTATGACTTATCGATATTTTACTTAAAACATTTTTCCTAGAACAACAATATTCAACTCCAAGCTTCTATACTTTTCTCTGATGCATGATCAGGATTGATCTTCTTCTAGAGTTTATTCCTTAGCTTGATGGTTGTTCATAAAAAAATTGTCCAGTCTAATCTACTTAGCACTTTTATCGACTCAAAAAATACAGTTACGGAATATATAGATTATCATATAATTTATCCTTAGGGTTGTCAAGATGACTTAGTCTTTGTTACGTCACTACCAAATAAATGGTCTTCAGCAACATCCAAAAATGGTGTTGCCAGAAAAAATGTTGCCTTATGTGATCTGAAACTTAAAAAAAAATGATGTATGTTGACATAATAACCAAATGTCGGTATACATGTTTCCTTAGATTTCCTATGCCAACCCCTTTTTTGGTGTTACCTTAGACCTGCTAAAACTTTGAAATAGAAATAAGCGGGGGGATAATCCCGCTTGGAATTAAACCGAAAGCCCACACACAATAAAACAAAAAATAAAATAGAAACACAGTTCTCTTTGTCTCGGTCTCTTCGCACAAAATCAAATACAAAGCCTCTCTCCCCACAAACCCTCATCTCCCTCAATATATCCTGGCCTCCAACATAAACTGAAACATTAAACATGATTCTCTTGTCCTAGTCTCTCCGTACGAATCCTTATCGCTATTCATCTCTCTCACCGCCGCTGGTCAAATCTTGGTTTTAAAGCTCAGTCTCGAAACTCTGCCCAAATTTATAGCTTAGATTCAAAGTTTTGCTCTAACTAAAGCTACACACCCTAATTATAATTTGTTTATAAACTCTAATTTTGGGATTTTTATTTTGTTAAATTTTTATGTTTTTAGAATTTGTTTACAAACCCTAAATTTTGGGGGTTTTACTTTTTTGCATTTACGTGTGTGCTTTATTTTATTTTTAATTTATCAATTTTCAGGTGGGTTTTTGTATGTAATTTGATTCATATGTTTATGTATGTATATGTGTGCCCTGTATCTTTACAATGTTGTTGAACATAAATTAGAAATGGGGTGCCTAGTCCAGTTTGTTATTTTGAAGGTGTGCATAGTCCAGCTCTAATGTTCTGTGAATTCTCCAGTCCTAATATAATTATATAAATAACATTTGGATGCATGATTTTTAAATTTTGTAAGTAGTAACTACTGTAAAATATTGGCAAGTGAAGCTTAACTTTCCGTTCTAAGTAAAGTATAAGTCTTTCACTTTCTGACTACTAAAATATTCCTAGATTGTAGATATAACAAGGGACATTTTAAGGAGTTTCTACATTGAGATTGCTAATCTGAGGATGGGTATCACAGGGGAGCTTGTTGAGAGCGTCTTCTCGGAAAGCAAGTCCATCAGAACTCAAACCAATGTAAGTCAGTTTTGATAATTTTATCTTGCTCGCTAGTTTTGTTGCATATTATTTATCATCTATAACTCTCGAGATCATTCTACATTAGTACTACATTCTGCAATCATGATACCTTTGCTATTTTAACATGGTTTCACTTCCCATTTTATTGCTCAATTTACACAGTTGTTTTTTTTATCGATTAGGTCAGAAGTAACTTAGAACGAAAAAGATAGAAGAGCTCAGTTAGATCTTACCTGTGTGGGGATGAATTCAACTCTGTTCTTGCGGAGGAGGATTCAGCTTCTGTGAGGAGCTCTAAAGTCACTTAATCAACTGAACCTGAATTTAGTTGGACCTGCGTAGATGATCACGTGTCTTCTGTTTGGAGCTCTGAAACTACAGTCACACAACCTATTCCAGAGGACTTGGTCGAGAAAACAGATGCATGGAGCAAGAAAAAGGATGTAGATATTCAAGAAGAAAAACAGAACTCAACCTTTAATTTGTTTCGCAAAGATGATACAGCAATTATGATCCAGACAACATTAAGAAGCTTTCTGGTCAATTCACACAGTTAGACTTGCACATTATATGCTTAATTAATTTGTAACTCATATTATCATAACAATCTCGCCATATGTTTATGTATCAATTCCTGATTTTAATTTTCCGAATTTGTAATTGTTGGATTTATTTTATCTAATAAAATGTATTCAATTATGTAACTGTGAAGGTCAGAATATGTAAAGAAAAAAGTATCGGGCATGTCTATGCCATGAAGAAGCTCAAAAAGTCTGAAATGCTACGTAGAGGACAGGTACTCTTTTGAATTGAATTTCTTTTCACCTCCTATTCTCTAACATACCAATTTATGTATTGACTTCTGAAGGGACTCTTGCAAACTAATCTGATCAGCTCAGTGTTATTTTAATGATTTCTAATTTTCCGAGGCATCAGAGCTCTCTTTTAGAATCATACATGTTTAACCTCACTGCCTTTTCACCAGCTCTGACCCTAACTGTCACCAGTGAACAATAATATTTTAATATATGTGGATGGTAAATTTAATAACAGAAATATGCTGATGATTTAGGTGGAATATGTCAAAGCAGAAAGGAATCTTTTGGCCAAGGTTGATAGTGGCTGCATTTTTTAGTTATACTGCTCTTTCTAAGATGAAGAGTTTTTCTATCTTATAATGGAGTATCTTCCCGGAGGTGAAATGATGACATTACTGAAATTGATATTGTTAAAATTGTACCTGTTATAAATTTATAGATAAAATAGATATTGTTTTACCCTTGTTTTTTAAAAGTTAATGTACTGTTTAATATAAAATGATAGGTATTTGCTTATAAAAAGTATCAAATTATGTTTAAAATAGTAATTTTCTAGATATTAGCGAGAATGATAATGGAGATGGAAGAAATTCCTCAACCTTGCTAGGAGGTGTTCAGTCTAATAACAGAAGTAGTACACCAAAGTGGTCACAACAGGAACAATTGTTGCACTGGAAAAATAACAGAAGATTGTTGGTATGTTTTCTTTGGCCACTGAGCAAGTAATCATAATAGTAAAGTTTGATTGATATCTTAGTGATGGTAGATTTAAAATAAAATAGGCTGTTATCATTTATCATTGTTGCTTTGAGCACTTTTTTTGTGGTATCCTGGTGTCTTCTCAAGCTTGTGTCTTCGTATTGATAAGGTTTGCATTATTACTTGTATATTTCTATGCTTTCTGAGTTGGATGTTGGTCGTAGTTCTTGCGCATATTGCTTTTAATATAAAATTTTTTAACAAATTATTTGCTGCATCTAATAAGGTGCATTCGTGGTCATCAATTTTTAAGATAAACTTGATTGGTTATGTCACCTATTAAGTCTAATTACTTAGTTAAAATTGTAACTCGTTCTTGAAGTTTGTTGTTTGCTAATCAAACTTGAGTTGAAATGTAAACAGGGAAATTTACAACTTCAATTCTAGTCCAATGTAAATATTGTTAAGTGATTATTATCATGTATAGGATATTGATATTTATAGAAAAAGACTAGATTAAATCTAGTCTAAGTCGATGCATTTTAAATGGGTTGCAGAATTGCTAGTACAGACAAACATGACTCTCAGGAATTTGGTTCTTATATTGTGACTGTTTCAGCCACGATTTCGTTCGAGGCACCAAGATCCTCTGATACTTCAAATTACATGTAAACATCAAAAAACTGCACAGAGAAGTTGTTTAAGTTAATAGAGATGATTTTTCAGAATATGTGGATTTACTTTTTTTTTTGGAAATATGCAGGAGGATCAAGAGAGAGTTAAGCTGTTGATGGATATTGAAGAACTGAGTATACAAAAACCAAACAATGGCGGTGCAAGTAGAGCAAGAAATGCAAGTCCTTCATGCTTCTGCAGATCTTAGTTATAATATAATCTTTTGTTATATTATATGACAGACTTTTAAATATGATACTTATCATGTTTGGCTAGATTTTATATGAAACATGTAATTTTATCTACGTGTCATAAACTTTTAAGCCCAAATAGTTTGAATTGTTATGACTTGAAAGTTAATTTGAGTATGACTTAAGAGTTTAAGCTGGAATTATTTTGATGCTTATGCATATCTTAGTTTGAATTGGTTTGATTATTATTTTAATTTGTTTGGACAAATTTGATTTATATTCGGGTGTTCTTTTTAAGTAACAAGTTGTTCAGAAATTACTACAAAAAATGTTGCATTAGCCCAATAAAGTTTTGGCAAAAATAAATCAACCTTTGTTGCTATAACTAGATCAAGTGTTGGCAAAATTAAGAAAGATGTTGCAAGAAGATTTAACGCAACATCAAATTTATGTTTCTATTGACTAGAGGGTGTTGCTATAAATTTGAAGGTGTTGCTTTTGAGTAAAACATGTATAATTAGATTTTTGAGTCTGACTAGGTATTCAAGTTCTTCAATAATCTCAGTATCTCTTAGAACTTCTACCAGCTTGAGCCATTCACTTAAGGAGTAACTGTCAAGATGGTTAACCATGAAGATAAATAATAATTTTTCTGTGGAAATTCTTTCTCTATAGTCCAATCTACCAATTATGAAGATTTTAAAATAAATTCCATTTAAAATATTTTTTCTTGTCCAAATTAGTATAATTTTGAAAATCATAATCAATTAAGTTAATTTTTTGATCTGGACGGGGATTCCTCAACTTTATTAATTTTGATTTTCAAAATTAACATCGATATTATAATAATATTTCAAGAAATATTTAGAAAACTATATGTTTAAAATCAATCAAGTGACTCAAGTTTTTGAAAATACATATAGTATATTATGTTGTTGTATGTTTTACTATGGTAGTTGAATTTTTTTTTAAAAAAAACCCACAAAATATATTGTCAATAAAGTGAGAACATATAGCATGAATTAAAGGTTGTTTTTAATTTGTATAATAAGTCTTTTCTATTCTCCTAAGTACAATGTATCCGCCATTATGTTTGGAGTTGTTACACAAATAGGATAGCATAATAAAGATGAAGATATGCTTATAAGACTATAATATAGCATACTAATTCTAACTGCTACAAGTAGCCAAATGGGCGTGTCGGATCACATTACTTGTTCTGGCTCGCAATTTTACTTGTGAAAAATAGCACAGTTTGGGCCGAGTTAGAATCGGCACAACTCGTATTTATAGACGAAGCGAGCACGGGTTAAAGGATCTAGATTCGTAAATCGGCACGATTCAGCACGCAACTCGTCACGTGTTTTGACCCGGCTCAATTTGTTGAATCGCCTCGGCTCACCAACTCGTATAACTCGCCAAGTGGACAACCAACTCTTAACGGACGGCTCGTGCAGCTTGGCATGGCCCCCATGTAATTCCAAGAAAACACAATATAATATCAATTCAGAATCCACCCCAGTTACCATAATTTATTCATCTTTCCTTATTCCGTTCCCCAAAAATTATTTTAAAAATTGTAAGGATAATGAATTATATAATATCTTTTCTAGTTACTATTGACTTGATATATCGTAATTAATATTTTTCTTTAATTTAGTAGCATAATTTAATCATCAACTTCAATTGAAGTTAATTTTTACTTTACAATATGACTAAAAGACAAAAGATAAATTATAAGATTATTAGTTTGAAATCAATAATATTCGTTCGTACTAAAATTTCACATCCAAAACTTTTTTACCTCCAACAACCTCTGTCTCCTTTCTTTTAGTGAGTAGTTTGCCAACCTCTCTTAATAACATATGATACAATTTCACTTCACGACACGGCCAAAAAAAGATACTGTTGCGCTCGAACAGTTGAGCGGCCGCCGGCCATCAACTTTCGAGTAATTTCTTCTAAAACAAACTAAATATTTTAGCTCATGAAATGGCGAAGGAAAAGAAAATTATTCATAATTTTTTTTTATAAATAATAATTTAATTTATAATATATATATTTGGTCAATCCACCAATTCTTAATCATTTGATGTTCCTTTCTCAGTCAACACACTACTCATAAATATAATATTAATAATATTGGAATTGAAACATGAGTTTTCAACATTGCATGCCTTAGGTACGGATGGAATTAGATAAAAATTAAAATTAAATAGAGCCTAACTCGCCTCGGCTCTCTCTGCCCAGGGATAGCTGGGTTGAGTCCCACACTCGCCTGCCTATCAACAAAAATTCTGCAAATCTTGTAACTCGTCTATCTCTTTAAACTCGCGTGTCGTACACGAACTAACTTATCTTCATTTGGCCAGAACTCGGCACGAATTTCGAAATTATACATGCCGTTTACGAGTCCTAAATTAGCCAAACCAGCCCGCTAGCAAACCTGCATGGCTCATCCGGCCCTCTTGTTTGGCCACTTCTACTAGCCACCATGCCAACTACTTCTTAAAGAGATGTGAGAAATCATAGGCAGGCACTTTTTATCATACAATCTTTTTTTATGTTGATTTAAAGAACATATATTATTTACTATAAAGACAGGCATATATTATATTTGATATTTGAGAAAATGACATCTTTTTTCATAGTAGGTTTTTAAAATCGTAATCTTCAAAAAGACACGCATTTAAAGAACATATATTATTTACTATAAAGACACGCATTTCGTAATTATTTTTTATTGATTTATTAAGATTTCACCTAAAATATATTAATTATTATATTTAATTTGTATTATGCATATACAAGAATTGTGCCCTTGTAGTTTTTTTTTTTGTTTTTTTTCTTATTCTTTTGTGAATGAAAAATCAAAAATGGCTTTCGTCCAAGATTTTTATCTTTTTCAGCTAACTTAATTATCAGTTCAAATTGTTATTATTAGTTTAATTCCCTACTAGCATTTATTCATTTTTTTTCACCTAAACCTCCTTAGTTTGATCAGAAAGTCCAATTTCCTTTTTCTTTCAAAATAATCAATAAAAAAGGGGTTAATTGACCGAGAAAATGTCCTAAATAATTACTATGATTATAATGTGTGCACGGAATAACCAACGTAGGTTTTGTATCCTATATACCCAATTGTGTGTATATTCACAAAAAACCTGTGCTTGATTGAACGGATCCTGCAAATGTTCCAAATAATTCCCCTACTCCCTCACATTCTCCTCTTGCATTCGCATTAAATAAAAATATTAGTATCAAACTATCCGCCGATCTCACATTTCATTCTAATTTATACCTAGCGCATCCATTTTGCTCTCTATATGGTAGGCACTCTGCATCATATACACACATAATATACACACACCTTTTTCATCATTCAACATCTTTAAACACAAGCGGTAACTCTGATAACACTTTAAATAACTTACCTATAAATTTCTCTACAAAATGAAAGCAATCAGGGCTTTGCCAATACCTGATGTGTATACGTCAACCGTTCGATTCGATGTCGGCATACTTATATGCAAGAAATAAGTTGGAATTCATCATACCCATTTAAAAATCCAGAAAAATTAAATGAACGTCCCTGAAATGTGTTTCAGAATTTTTTTTCCACAAACACATATGCACACACACGGTAGTTTAGGAATTTTTCCAATTAAAACCTCCCTTTTTCCATTTTGTAAGAGATAATTTTTCCTTTCATAAATTAAAAATAACATTACGCCATAGATTAGATGCTGCAACGCTTCATCATGGTATTGCAGAGAAAAGTGTAATAGTAGCCTTCTAAAGTGATGTTTATCGCAGCCTTAATTGATGTTGCGGTATAGTTACAATGTGTTTCCAAAATGATATTTATATAAATATAATCTAATAATTATTTACATATAAATAAAATAATAATTGAAATATATATTTTATTCATTTTTAAAAGTTAATAATAATAGTGTAGTGATTTACAATATTATATACAGATTGATTAAAAGATTATACTAATTAACAATTTCAAGTAATTGAATCATTCAAAAAAACATAAAAGATAATCATATAAAAAGTTATAATAATTACACTAATTGAAATTTATAAATGAACATATTAAAAATGACTGAAACGCTAAATATTAAACTTACTTGAAGATTCAAGATGATTACATGGATAAGAAATCGACCAAATGGTGGAAACAGGGAGAAAAAATGGTCATAGTAGGTGAAATTGGGGCTACTTCAAACTTAAATGAAGAAGTAGTAGAGTTTCTAAATTTATGGTTAAATTTTTGGTTACATTGTTTAATTTTTGCTCAATGTGTATTTTATCAGAATGTGAATTAAGTATTTAAGACTAGATCCTGGGTCCGAGGTTTGGTTTGATTTGGGGCTATTACTGTTTTTAAATAGTATTGTAGTTTCTATCTATGTCCATTATTCATGATACTATTTTTTTGTGCACTTTTCCTTTTGGAATTTTTGATATGATGCAATAAAGATTTGGGACAATGGGGGTTTGGTTGGAAAGTGTAATGTGATCAAAGTGGATTGTTGCTGAAAAGAATTTGATTGAGTTGTGGCTGGGCTCATTGTAAGGTTCTGCAGTTTTTACATTGGCTTCAAGGCTACTTGTATCTCAATTTCCTGGAACTCGTCATTCCGGTGGTATCGGTATCACATTGCTGCTAGTCAGAATGGAGCTTTGAAATGGGCTATTATATTGTCTGATATTGGTGGGATGTCAACCGGTATTAGTATCATATACCAGACAACTAAAAATGACTCTAGAGAAGCTGATTTATTATTCTCTGCCATTTGATATGAATTCCATCATCCCCTGTATCTCTTCTTTTACAGTATAAAATTTCCATATATCTATATAGCACTCATTTTGCTTGGACCTTTTGCTCATTTGATTGTTTTCATGTCATTATGAGGTGTATTACTTCTAGTTAAATGCACGTCTTGTGATAGCCACATTATATCAAAGAAATATATTTTGTCTGATAGCAATATGATAAATATAAATACATATAGTTAAATGCACACACACATACATATTTATAGTTAAATACTATATTGCCCATTTAGTAAGACAAAGTGTTATATTATTAGTGCAGGAAAGTTTGTAAAAGTGACAGAATATAATACTTATTACGGAATATACGATCACTTCTTCTACTTGCCAAAAATCTGATTTTGATATCAAAAATCTGATTTTGATTTAATTGATTTTGAATTAGGCCATGGAGAGTAAAAAGATAAGAAACAATCTCACATTGTATCAGATGTAAGATGCTACATCATTCGAATAAAACTCCCTATGATGTGAAATATCCTTTTAATACAATTAAATAGGATCTTTCACATCACCATGGTCTATAAGTTTTATCCGAATGAAGTAGCATTTTACATCTAATGCATTGTTAGATTTTTTCCCTTAATTAATGCTCTTGGAAGATCAACCTCGACGAGTCTGAATATTCGACAAAAGCAGCAGCAGAGTCCGACAAGTCGACAAAAGCTATCATGTGGGCTACTGATTACCTTCAATTTTATAAGCGTATAACACTATCTATTAAGTCGTGAACTAGTTTAACTTTTGTTTATGTAATTTAACTTTTGTTGGATGTTGGATGTTTTAGTAGGGGGTTGGATGTTTTAGTATGATAGTTGTTGGATGGTTGGATGTTTTGGGAGGATGTTTGTTAGATGTTTGTTGTTTTGGATGTTTTATTGAATTTGGGGTTGCTTAAATACCAATAGCACAGTTTCAATTTCTTATTTATCAAAGTGTTATATTAGCTTCATAAACTGTTACCGTAGACAGTGTAAAATATTTCAATAGCTTGCTTATAAATGTTACATTAGCTAATAAAAGTGTTACCATAGGTTCTTAAAATATACCATAAAAGTGTTACCCACAGGCCATGTTGCATGCCACGTCAGCATGCCATGTGAGCATTCCACGTCATTTTGAAAATTCATGGGCTCTCTAATATAACATGCGTTTTACGTTACATTTGGATTTTTTTTGTTACCTTAGGGGCCTAGGGTAACAGAAAAGGCCATGTTACAGTAGGCGACGTTTATGTTAGATTAGGTACCCTAAGCTATTACCGAAAAACTAACTTAAATTTTATGTTACCTTAGGCTGTTTTTGGCCTTTAGTAACGTTAAAAGGGCCTTGTTGTAACATTTTTTTTTGGTTACAACATGCTGTTTTTGGTGTAGTGGTGTAGTGAAGTTGAATTTTAAAAAGAATTCACCAATTAACGGGAAAAATTCAATTAAAAATAAAGGGAATAAGGTGGAGTTGTGTGTGGGATAGTGTAATTTGTAGTTTGTATTTTAATTTAGTTTGTATTGGCGTAAGACTCTCTCTATATAAATGAATATATATATATAGAGAGAGATATGAAATCGAAACTAATCTATTCTAAAAACTAACAACTAATGGCAATAATTCATTTTTTAACTGAATCCCCACCACACAAATCTTATCAAAGTCCCACCTCCCTCCTCAAGTCCGGCATGTTCGTCCCTCACGTACATGTATGTATTATTCTATCCATTTTTTAATTTAATTTTTTCGTTAATCGATAACCTTTTTCTAAAATCCGAATTAACTATATTTTTCTGCATTTCCCGAAAATCAATTTTCTTGTCATATATGCTATATTTTAGTGATCAATCACTATTTATACTTATCAGAATCACTAAATCGAAATTACTATTATTTCATAAGTTACTACATCTTAGTGATTTCCATAAGTATAAATATTTATTTATCGCTGGAATATGACATATATGGTATGCATACTGATCATTGCAGTATATAATAAAATACAGTGAAGTCAATTTTTTTAAAGAAATCGCTGAATGATAGGAAAAAATTATTTAAAATGGAGGGGATTGAGTGGGGTTGTGTGTAAGAGGGTGTATTTAAGTTGTATGTGTGTTAATTGTGCTTAAGTTTCTAGTTTTTTTTAAGGTCGTTTCTATTTGAACAACCTCTATACAAGAGATAATCTCTTAGTCTATATTTAAGCAAAAGTTTATATTATAAATTTCTTATGGTTATAACTTACAAGTTACAACCATATCAAATCAAAGAGTGTTCAAGTATGTATAAGCTAATTGTGACTGTAGTTTAGTAATAGTGTTTCTGTTTTATAATATAAAAAAAGAAGTTAAAATAGGTGTAATTTGTAAAATTTGTAAACTAGCATAAGATATATTGGACTTTTTGAAATGTTTTTTATTTTCCTTGTTGTATATTGTTTTTTGGTATACACTTGATAATATTTATTTAAATGAAGGAAAAAAATAGCATGACCACATTAACATATTGAACAATAAATAATATAATAGAATATAATTTATTATGGAATTCGAAATTTTTGTCTGGTATAGCTTGCAAATTTTCCAAATATGCTATAGATAAAACAAAATAGATGGAATCAAATTAAAATTTTAAAAGTTGCAGTTCTATGCATATTTGTCAAGTTCATGCAGTACAATTATAATGTTTACTTAACACTGTACTGCAAGAAAAATGGATCTGTGGAACTCTCTAGCTTCCGATCATTTTTTAGATGCTCAGATTGACTGCTACGATAATCCATCCACACGCAAAACTGCTGAATCGCCTCTCTTTTCTCCTCTCCAAGACTCAGCATTCCATCTTTCCTTTGTTTAACTAACTTCTCTACTTTTCTTACTTTATTCTCCAACTGATAAACATAGGAGATATTATTCTCCTAACTATTCTGATCATTCCCAAAAAATAGGAGCAACTGATGTTGTTGTGTTGTTAAAACGGATAGACATATCATATATAACAAATACATGATGAATTTTTATCTAAATACTAATTATTTACGTCTACTACCCCCTCAAGGTGGAGCCGGTGTTGATGTTTACAAAGGCCGAGCTTGGATACTAATTTTTGAAACTGTGTTGCGCTAAGCGATTTGGTGAAAATATCGGTGAATTGATCAACTGATCAGATGAAGGTTGGTTGAATGATCTTTTATTGAATCTTCTCTCGTACAAAAGTGGAAATCTATTCCAATGATTTTGGCGCGCTCATGAAAAATCGTATTTTCGGATATATGTATGGATGCTTGATTATCGTAATTTAATGGTATTGGAGATGTGTGCGATATTTGAAAATCTTTAAGTAAGTAACAGAGCTATTTTAATTAAAAAGTAAGATTTGCCAAAACTCGATATTTTGCTTCTGTAAATGAATGAGAGACTGTTGGTTGTTTCTTTGATTTCCATGATATTGGATTTGCACCCATCATAACAAAATATCCAGTAGTAGAACAACGAGTCGTAGGACATCCAGCCCAATCTGATAATGTAAAAACCTTTTAAATAAAAATCACTTTTGGAAGATAACATAATACCATGATTAATAGTATATTTTAAATAATGTATGATTCTCATAGCATCCTGAAGGTGTGATGTGCGAGGCTTTTACAAAAATTGACTAAGATATGTAACTGTATAAGTAATATATGGTGTGGCGCCCTCCAAACCCAGGTCAGAAGTTTGGGGTCCACAACACAAACACAATATATTAACCTGTATAAGAAATATTATTTATAATGACCCTGCTTCACAAAACCACGGACCGCAACAGGTTAAAGTATGAAAACAAGCCACGACCTTAATTTTTATTACAACGTACCAAATCCCAACTAATTTAACTTACAGCTGATAATAAAATTATTCTTACAATCTTACTATCTCACTACCTCCATAAGCTTCTGCTAGCTTGATCCAACTCAATCTGGAATCCTAGCTCGTACATTCAACTGGAAAACCTCGCTATCAACCGTATCCCTTTTTAACTGTAGAATACATAAAAAGATTTGCAAGAGTGAGCTAACTAGCTCAGCAAGTCATAATAACGAAAACTGGGGTTAAACAATGATCAAGTGAGATGATTCAGATGAATCAAGTTTCTTTTTAACTAGTCATTAGAATTGGATATTCATTTTAAGTTTTAAAATCAAGGTTAGGCTGCTGATCAGTCACGCACTAACCCCGAGCAAAGCACACAGCACTGCTCTAATTACTGGATCCAAGGCACACATTGGCCTAATTCGACCACGAATCTGGTCTGACCACGAATCTGGTCCATATAAAGAAAACTATCCAATTCTAAAACAATTCAGTGTAATAACAATGTAATTCAATGAGCAAGATCATATTCAACAGTGATAAAGCATCGGTATTAAAACATAATGCAATTCAAGATGCATCACAGGGGTGTATCAAGGTACGTATACGAAACGGTTTTCAGTTTGTAAAGTGATCAGGTATTAAACAAATAATGATTGTTCGAGGTATAGTTCTTTGATGTTGTAAGAAATGGTTGAGATATAAAAACTTTTGTGTTTTCAAGCAATTTCATTCCAGTGTTTGAAGTTTGGTAGTTATACATTTGAGAAGTAGTATCATATTTGTGTGGTTTGGTGTTTGAGGATCAACAAAGTACGGTTTACAAAGAATAAGGCTTACGGCTCAAGATCAAGAAAGAATCAGGGTTTAAGGGTAAATAGTTTGAAGCATATGCATTATAAAACAGGAGTTATGTTTAATGATAACAATATGTTATAAAACAGTTCGAAATATTGGTAACATATCTTGAAGAAAAGTTCAAAAATACTTGCCTTACAAGGCTTTACAACTGTTACTGATCAACCCTGAGCCAACTCTGCTGCTCAGGTTCTAACGCCCAACCATTAGATCCCATTGGATTCGACTTCGACACTCAGGTCTTTCTGTTGAAACTCTACTGAGCTCGTCGACTGACCACTATGTTATCTTTAGTCCATCATCCACTTTCAGGTTCCCGGCTATAACCTACAGGGTCGAAATACCCTACGTTAGACGTCTAGGTATGCTTGACATATTCTCAATACTAATTTTTACTTAACGATATTCAAACCCGACTCGTAATTATATGGATTATTATAATATAACAACACACCCAACAGTCAGGGTTCACATTCTCGAGAAATCGGTTTGGTGTTCACTTTCCGAAAATACGTATACTTGTAATTTCACAAAATTAGGGTTATGGATTTTAGCAAATTATTTCATCACATCGTGCAATCGAGTTCCATATAAGACATATATATATATATATATATATATCTATATAACCATTCGACGTCCCGATAATCGTCAGATACGGTTCCATATTTTCGTAGGTGAATTTCTCGGAAATCGGGCAGCGTCTCTTTTGTTTATCGGACTACCCGTCGAACACAATATCGACGTTAAATCAATTCACAACAACTACAATGACAACCCAAATCACAATCCAAATGCACGAATCCCAATCACCGATATTATTTAACTATTACTCTTATTCGCATTTTACATTTTTATTCATATTAGGATTCAGAATTGGATCATCACTGTCCACCGTCGACTCGCCGCGGCTCATCGTCGACTCGCCGAGGCTCATCGTCGACGGCGGTAAAATTTCACCGATTATTTTTTTAATAATTTCCCGCACGAATTCAATATTTTTATTTGACAAAATCCGTCAAATATGCCTCTGTAGAAAATAAAAACAAACATAATAATTTAATTAATAGACAAGCAACAGAAGCAAAGCACACTCGAACCACACCATCACACTTCAGGTAATACACGCGCCACCGGCGCTGCACACACAAACTGCACGCACACACACTTGACACACACACACAATATTTACGCACACAATATTTACACACACACTTAACAATCACCACCATACCAATGACACCTCGCCGGAAAATAGGCGGCATCACGGAGGCCGGAGGAGAGAACAAGGCGGCACACACACAGAGAAACACGGGTGATTCAACACACGTATGTGAGTATATATATGTATATTTCTGAAATACCATGGGAATTAACACTAGCATCAACGGAACAAAAGGAACAGGTGCGGCGACCTTGTGCCGGAAAGGAAGAAATTGAGAAAAACGGTCAGCAAGAAAGAGGAGTAAAGGAGGAGGAATAAAGAGATTAAGGGAGAAATGAGAGATTAACAGGAGGGATTTGAGAGAGTGTACCGAGAGAAATTAAACCGAGAGGAAAGAAAAATGGATCAAGAGAGATACAGAGGAACTGTGCGTGCTTGTTGTTGTTGTTTTTTTTTCTGTAAAATACCAGCAGGAAACGCGTGGCAATACATCGTCTATAAAACTGACACGTTTCGTTTAGGATAATTACGAAGATTTAAAGATCTATTTTGTCCCACAATTTGAAATTAACGGAACAAGGTGCGAATAAAATAGCCTCCGAAAATTACGAAAATAATTTTAAAATGTCATAAATATCCCGAAGTAAATAAAAACGTAAGTTTCAAAATTTTAACACAATTTTTAAAATGTCACTTATACCCGCTTTTATCAATAAAACGAAACGACGAGCGCGTGAAACTAATCCCAAAAATTTCCAAAATAATTTTAAAATTCTCAGAATATTCCAAACTTAAATAAATATGGGTTTCATAATTTTTGAAGAATTATAGAATTAAATATGGATTTTGCAAATAAAAGCATTCAGAAAATCATTTAAAGATAAATAATTAATAAAATATTAATTTCTAAATTTTATAAAATCCTAAAAATAATTATTAAAATTATAAAATCATAAAAATAATTTTTTTGAAACATTCCCAATATTTATGCAAATAAATTTGCACCAAATCCAGTTTTGAAAATGAAAACAATCCAATATGACTCCATAATTAATCACATGAACAACCCGGCATATTATAAATTACACCTATATAATAATCAACCAACACAGAGCGATCAAAACCAATACACATATTTTATTTAATAATTTCCGTAATAATCACATATTTAAATAATTCAAAAACACACGAGTCGTTATATCCTTCCCTCTTTAAAAGGATTCTGTCCTCAGAATCTGGTCTAACTAATTAAGTGAGGATATTTATCAAGCATATCTGACTCAAATTTCTAAGTAGACCCTTCTATTCGAGGGTTCAAACGTACTCACAATAGCTATGCACTCGTTTCCAAGGACTTGCCTTTGATGATCAAGAATTTAGATTGATCACTATATGCAGAATAACTTGGACAAGAGCCCATTGGCTCCTGATCAATCATTTAATTCCAACTCAATACTTATCACTTTAACATTGACAAGTAAAATACATTAAGTGTACACACAGGTATGACGGTCATATCATTTATGAACAACTTTATTTATATTTATCAATTCTTTGAATGGTTCACTAATTTTAAGACTTAGCTTGTCCCTTCTACTCACACTTATCCAATCTTTTTCAAGACGACACTTTTACTAACACTATTGGTCCTATTTCTATGCTCATACTTTCTCTCAATACAATTTCATCTTCTTTCTTTGTCTACTCCGAGCTGCTTTAACCAATAACATTACGCTCTTGGTGTGTAGAATTAACTTAGAATTTAACAACTTCATTTCTCTCACTTTATCTCAATAAAAAAAATGGGAACTTACACTCGCGTTCGCATGAAGCTTGATAAAGTAGCATTCCAAAACTGACATTGATGATAAATGATCATTCCAGTGTTTCCTTAAAACTCAACCTCTCAACATATCTTACATTTCCTGAATTATTTTCGTACCTTGACTTTTTATTCAAGGATGATAGGCGGTACTCGTTTTCAACCTGGTTTCTAAACAGTTAAACATCTCTTACTCTTTCCAATTCGTTTACTAACTCCTCGGTGGTCTTATTTGTAACCAATCCTTTCTGTCGATATAAGGCATCTGTTACCATACAGCTTTGTTTAGGTAGTCGTTAATGGATTAATTCTGAATCTTTTGTTAACCTCGGTCAAAATTTTAGTTTTGAAGACTCAACGTATAGTTGCTTTCCTTCTGATCTTTGGAGAAAAATCCTTGGGCATCCCACGTAGACTTTCTTATTCCTTGAGTAGCTGAGGATGTTATCAATAAATGCAATTTGCTTATCTAAGTACTCCTTATACACCATGATCCTTAATTCCTTATAGCCACCTGATACAATTGTCATTTCACATAATATCATCAGAGCTTGCCATGTTCTGAACTCACTTTGATCGTAATCTCTGATATTTTCTCAGGTCAGATCTTAAGTTAATTCTCAATACATAACACACTTCTTAAATTAGGTCTCATAAGTAATCAATTCTTTATAGGGTCTCACTTCTTCTTATTCATTGTTTTGTTAAACTCCCGATAATCAGTACATACTTTTTTACTTTCATTCCTTTTTCTCCCTTAACATCATTGATACACTTCATAATTTGTTTCTTGTAAAACCATTTCCTGGGTCTGCCTTATCTACTAGGCCTCCAATACTTCGCTTTAACTCTTTAGCATGTCTAACACTTCCCAATCTATTCTGAAATTCCCTTCTTATATCCGGTTATTACTATTTTTCTTTAAGTTTTTATATATCTTGGCATTTCTTCAATAGATTAAATACTCGATATTGTGAATTCCCTATGGGATCTCATTCCTTAATTCTTCTGCTTGTAGCGTCCAAGTGCTAGAGGAGAATCTGGGGATATCATGATCATTCTCCTGGGCGCATGAATTTCCTCTCGCTACTGCTAATATCGATCCATTATCTTCTTTTGACATCTCCTTATCTTTCCCTTAACAACTTCGACTGAAAGGTCATACTATTCACCCTTGCTCCTGCTTGGATTATAAACTCTGATTCCCAATTTCAACTTCTAAAATTTCATAAAAAAATTCTTCCGTTATAGTCTCTATGTCCGTTATTGCCTTCCTCTATCTTTGCTTTTCCTCGTGAATATATATTTCAACCACTTATAGCCCGTATAGATTTTACACCTTTCTCCATACATATTATGTTTCCCAAATCTTTCAAAACGAATATTATTATTGTTACTCCCAAATTATAGATAGGATACTTCTGCTCATAAGGTTTTGGTTGTCTGGATGCATATACAATAACCCTATAGTGTTGCATCAACACACATCCTATTCCCTAATGAGAAGCATCATTATCAACTACCAAACCTCCTTGATACTTTTAAATTAATAAAACAGGTGTTGAAACCATTCTTTCATTTAACTCTGCAAAACTTTCCCTTCATCCTTCTCCACTTCACAAAACTTCTTGCTTTTCCTGGTTAGCTTCGTCCAAGATATTGGAACTTTCACGAAATCCTGCACAAAGTTCTAATAGTAACCGACCCATGATAAAATTTCTTACTTTTGTTGGTGTTCTGGTCTCTTTTCATTCATAGTAATTTTAACTTCTGTTGAATCTGTTTTGATCTTCTCTACATTGACTATCTATGCTAAGAACTATATTTCATTCAACTTCTTTCTTCTCCAACTTCCCAGTCATCATTAAACGCTTTGCATGGTCCTCCATTAACTTTAAGTATCACAACTATAGCTTACTCGGATATTTCTTAAAGCAACTGTCCATCCAGTTCAAATATTACTGGTATATTGGTTAATCCAATTGACGATACGAGAACAGTACTTAGTTCTGAAAATTATCTTTGATATATCCATAGGTTTAATCTTCAGTTGGTGACATACCAAGTCTTAAATCAATCTCATAAAAGTACTTTGCTTCTTTCGTTTGATCAAACAAATCATTGGGTTGAGGTAACAGATACTTGTTCTTGATAGTAGACTTGTTGAGCTTCCGCTAGTTGACGTATAATCTCTTAATTCCATCTTTCTTATTAATAATTAATATCGGTGCACCTTATGGGTACACTAGGTCTAATCGCTTCTTCTTCTAACATCTCTTGCATCTGCTTTGCTAATTTCCTCATTTTAACTGATGCCATTTTGGGGAAGGCCTTGGTCACTGGCTTCGTTTCAAGTGTTAAGTCAATCGCGAGCTTCACTTCTTTATCGAAAGAAATATTGATAACCCATTTGAAAACATATCTTGAAACTCTTTAATCGTTATAAAATCTTCAAATTTTGTTTGCTTCCGACTTTTATATATTTTATAATCACCATAAGGCTCGTATCTTGATCACCGCAATTATTATTAACAAATTCGTTACCTTCTTTCATCTTCTGAACCTCCTCACCTTCTCATTTGGCATCCTCAGAATTATCTTTTCATCACGACGGTCTGTCTAGACATCACACTTTAGTAGTCAATCCATTCCTTAGAATAATATCAAATCTTCTTACCTTCCAGGAAATCAATTCTACACCACTTATTGCCAGGAATCTCAATTCCACCAATGGTACTCACTTATTTGACAATTACACGTTCTTGACTTGCTAACCCTTTAATCACAATCTTATAAATTCAACAGGGTAATTCATCTTATCAACAAACCTTTAAGAGATAAACAATTAAGTTTCTCCCACATCTTTTAATACTTTATCGCGTAAGGTATTCACCTTGATCATCCATATCATCACGTCCGCATTCTGAATAACATATTTTATAGGAAAATCCCATATTCTCGTTCTCGAAAATGTATTCCTTATTGGAGTAGATTCCCTTAATTCTTAGTGGATTCTTCACTGGGACTAGTGATTTGCAATCCTCGCCAGGTACCCTTATTTCCTTCCCATGCATAAGACGTAGATGGAACTTCATCCGCTTGATTCAGAATACGTTGATTTCTGTTTGAAAACCTCTTGCATAGAACAATAGTACAATGAAACGACTGGAAGGATTCAAAATTCATAGAAATTAGGGTTGAAAAGAAAGAAGAAGTAAGGATTTGAATATGAATGAGACAACCACATTGGTACTTAAGATGGCCAGTCTTTCGTACCATATGGCACACAACACATGATTAGGTGGCGTCCCACCCGACTCTTCGTCATTCTGACAAAGTGTCTCGCCATAACACTGTTTGTCCCAATCCGAAAGCAAAACTTGAGGGAAAAATTAAATTTGAAAGGAATGGAATATCCTCCTTTTCGATATCATAGAAAAGAGTTTATTTGAGAAAAGAAGTTCATACATTTTTAGGAATTGAGAAGGAATATACGCTGTAATATTGAAGACAAAAATGATACCGTGGGTTACCATCCATATTTCATTTGTATTCACTTTTCGAACTTGTTCGATCATATCCCGATTGCATCATATACAATTTTAGAAAGTCTGTTGAAATGTCGTCGCAACCAAGCATTATAATGAATTCTTACTTGCTAAGTTTTGCATCTTTAACATCGCACTTACACGTATAATATCTTAACAATCTGATCATAATGGCATTCCTATCAAGTAACTTCGAGATTCCTCTTTTAATTTAAAATAACCACATACCATTCAATATCACGATCTTTTTGCTGATAATATTCTGCTTTTAGAGAGGTCTGGAAATCTTTCCAATCTTCTTCGATCATGCTCCGGCTTCTGTTAAATCAATGAGTTCTTCGAACTCTGATAGTCCTAGTAATTGAATGTATAGTTACTCCGTACGCTGATTCTGTTGTAAATTTTATCGAACAATACTTGCACTTTTATTATTAGCAATAATCAACTTCTTCATAATCATAGGTTACTTCGTTCTCGAAATTAGCAATACTAAGTCTGAAACAGCATCCTTCCAGGTAATCCGGGCTTTCTAACAAACAAGAAACTCAAGTAGTAGCTTGACAACCAATGTTTAAAAATAATTTTATTCAAAAAGGCTTTTAGAAATTTGTAAAGAATAATCTTTTTCGAAAATTTGTTAAAAAAAGTTTGAAAAAGAATCACAAACCTGGTTGTCCTTACTATATGAGTTGGTTGTTGTTCTTCCGACCTATAACAAGGTACCAAATTAATGGATCGATCATATAAAAGTCCATTCGCTTCAATCTACCTTTTCTTCTTCATCGTGTCCACTTACCTTCCTTAATCGACGAAAATTCAATTGTTGTCGCACATTATCTTATTCGTAGTTTCACATCAAGGCTCCCATACTGGTGATACTCCCGACATTATCATTGCAGTAGTTAAGTAAAACAGGCTATCCAATAGTTAATAAGTCTATTTCATAGAAAAAAGTTTGCTCGTATCACATCACATTACTACTTTACATATCGCATTTATCATATCATCATCATTTAATTTCACAAAAATCCCAGGTTTATACTTTTCTCTCTTACTCTTTCAAAATTCATCTAGTTCATTCCATACTTATTCACGGGTGGCTTAGTCACTAAGGGCTTCTTTTAACCCGATAACAGCTATCCTCTGAAACACTTAAATCTCCTCTCTAAACTTCTTCTCACCTCTATTTATAACTCAAGCGCTCACCATTTACTGTAGCTCTCGAATCCATCCTCGTAGGTACAATCGCTTCATAGGACAAGTTCTAAACTGGGGGTTTGGAACAGGATATAGGGTAACTAAAGAGATACACTCACAGACGAATGTCCACTGAAACAAGAATAAACAGATAGAAGTTATTGAATAGGTAATCTCGCATTAAGAGGCGGAAAATTAGCGTAGAATAACTTGAAGAAGTGCAATCGTTATACCAGAAGGTAGTACCATTAATGCTGATGAAAGAACAAGGTGCAAATCCAATCTGGGAGAAGGTGACGATCCTCGAACAGAAAGCTCCAAATGATCCAATGACACCGGGGAATCAAGAACTGCCATTGTCGTTGTCTGGGAATCATGTCGCAAGCTGAGAATCCCGAATTGCAACACGAACCGTGTCGGAGACCTACTATGTAATCGCACTCATCCTTATGACGTCTTAGCTTTCTATATCCTAATCATAATCCTAATCCTAACCCTCTACCCAATCCTGACAATCTAGGCTTGTTTCAGTGACTTATAACCTATAGCTCTGATACCAACCTGTGGCACCCTCCAAACCTGGGTCAGAAGTTTGGGGTACACAACACAAACACAATATATCAACCTGTATAAGAAATATTATTTATAATGACCCTGCTTCACAAAACCACGGATCGCAACAGGTTAAAGTATGAAAACAAGCCACGACCTTAATTTTTATTACAACGTACCAAATCCCAACTAATTTAACTTACAGCTGATAATAAAATTATTCTTACAATCTTACTATCTCACTACGTCCATAAGCTTCTGCTAGCTTGATCCAGCTCAATCTGGAATCCTAGCTCGTACATTGAACTGGGAAACCTCGCTATCAATCGTATCCCTTTTTAACTGTAGAATACATAAAAAGATTCGCAAGAGTGAGCTAACTAGCTCAGCAAGTCATAATAACGAAAACTGGGGTTAAACAATGATCAAGTGAGATGATTCAAATGAATCAAGTTTCTTTTTAACTAGTCATTAGAATTGGATATTCATTTTAAGTTTTAAAATCAAGGTTAGGCTGCTGATCAGTCACGCACTAACCCCGAGCAAAGCACACAACACTGCTCTAATTACTGGATCCAAGGCACACATTGGCCTAATTCGACCACGAATCTGGTCTGACCACGAATCTGGTCCATATAAAGAAAACTATCCAATTCTAAAACAATTCAGTGTAATAACAATGTAATTCAATGAGCAAGATCATATTCAACAGTGATAAAGCATCGGTATTAAAACATAATGCAATTCAAGATGCATCACAGGGGTGTATCAAGGTACGTATAAGAAACGGTTTTCAGTTTGTAAAGTGATCAGGTATTAAACAAATAATGATTGTTCGAGGTATAGTTCTTTGATGTTGTAAGAAATGGTTGAGATATAAAAACTTTTGTGTTTTCAAGCAATTTCATTCCAGTGTTTGAAGTTTGGTAGTTATACATTTGAGAAGTAGTATCATATTTATGTGGTTTGGTATCTGAGGATCAACAAAGTACGGTTTGTAAAGAATAAGGCTTACGGCTCAAGATCAAGAAAGAATCAGGGTTTAAGGGTAAATAGTTTGAAGCATATGCATTATAAAATAGGAGTTATGTTTAATGATAACAATATGTTATAAAACAGTTCGAAACATTGGTAACATATCTTGAAGAAAAGTTCAAAAATACTTGCCTCACAAGGCTTTACAACTATTACTGATCAACCCTGAGCCAACTCTGCTGCTCAGGTTCTAACGCCCAACCATTAGATCCCATTGGATTCGACTTCGACACTCAGGTCTTTCTGTTGAAACTCTACTGAGCTCGTCGACTGACCACTATGTTATCTTTAGTCCATCATACACTTTCAGGTTCCCGACTATAACCTACAGGGTCGAAATACCCTACGTTAGACGTCTAGGTATGCTTGACATATTCTCAATACTAATTTTTACTTAACGATATTCAAACCCAACTCGTAATTATATGGATTATTATAATATAACAACACACCCAACAGTCAGGGTTCACATTCTCGAGAAATCGGTTTGGTGTTCGCTTTCCGAAAATACGTATACTTGTAATTTCACAAAATCAGGGTTATGGATTTTAGCAAATTATTTCATCACATCGTGCAATCGAGTTCCATATAAGACACATATATATATATCTATATAACCATTCGACATCCCGATAATCGTCAGATACGCTTCCGTATTTTTGTAGGTGAATTTCCCGGAAATTGGGCAGCGTCTCTTTTGTTTATCGGACTACCCGTCGAACACAATATCGACGTCAAATAAATTCACAACAACTACAATGACAACCCAAATCACAATCCAAATGCACGAATCCCAATCACCGATATTATTTAACTATTACTCTTATTCGCATTTTACATTTTTATTCATATTAGGACTCAGAATTGGATCATCACTGTCCAACGTCGACTCGCCGCGGATCATCGTCGACTCGCCGAGGCTCATCGTCGACGGCGGTAAAATTCGGAGGTACCCGAATCGGGTTTTCAATCACGAATTTCACCGATTATTTTTTTAATAATTTCCCGCACGAATTCAATATTTTTATTTCACAAAATCCGTCAAATATGCCTCTACAGAAAATAAAAACAAACATAATAATTTAATTAATAACCAAGCAACAGAAGCAAAGCACACTCGAACCACACCATCACACTTCAGGTAATACATGCGCCACCGGCGCTGCACACACAAACTGCACGCACACACACACACACACTTGACACACACACACAATATTTACACACACAATATTTACACACACACTTAACAATCACCACCGTACCAATGACACCTCGCCGGAAAAATAGGCGGCATCACGGAGGCCGGAGGAGAGAACAAGGCGGCACACACACAGAGAAACACGGGAGATTCAACACACGTATGTGAGTATATATATATGTATATTTCTAAAATACCATGGGAATTAACACTAGCATCAACGGAACAAAAGGAACAGGTGCGGCGACCTTGTGCCGGAAAGGAAGAAATTGAGAAAAACGGTCAGCAAGAAAGAGGAGTAAAGGAGGAGGAATAAAGAGATTAAGGGAGAAATGAGAGATTAACAGGAGGGATTTGAGAGAGTGTACCAAGAGAAATTAAACCGAGAGGAAAGAAAAATGGATCAAGAGAGATACAGAGGAACTGTGGGTGCTTGTTGTTGTTGTTTTTTTTTTATTTTCTGTAAAATACCAGCAGGAAACACGTGGCAATACATCGTCTATAAAACTGACACGTTTCGTTTAGGATAATTACGAAGATTTAAAGATCTATTTTGTCCCACGATTTAAAATTAACGGAACAAGGTGTGAATAAAACAGCCTCCGAAAATTACAAAAATAATTTTAAAATGTCATAAATATCCCGAAGTAAATAAAAACGTAAGTTTCAAAATTTTAACACAATTTTTGAAATGTCACTTATACCTGCTTTTATCAATAAAACGAAATGACGAGCGCGTGAAACTAATCCCGAAAATTTCCAAAATAATTTTAAAATTCTTAGAATATTCCAAACTTAAATAAATATGGGTTGCATAATTTTTGAAGAATTATAGAATTAAATATGGATTTTGCAAATAAAAGCATTCAGAAAATCATTTAAAGATAAATAATTAATAAAATATTAATTTCTCAATTTTATAAAATCCTAAAAATAATTATTAAAATTATAAAATCATAAAAATAATTTTTTTGAAACATTCCCAATATTTATGCAAATAAATTTGCACCAAATCCAGTTTTGAAAATGAAAACAATCCAATACGACTCCATAATTAATCACATGAACAACCCGGCATATTATAAATTACACCTATATAATAATCAACCAACACAGAGCGATCAAAACCAATACACATATTTTATTTAATAATTTCCGTAATAATCACATATTTAAATAATTCAAAAACACACGAGTCGTTATATATGGGCTCGTGACTATAAGATATAATAAGCGACCAATGAGACGATGAAATTATCCGGGATCTGGAATTAACTCACCATCATTATGAAGTAATTTTAAATGTTGTTCCATTAGAAAAGGAGAAGGTTTTGAATCAGATAGACCAGAATCTTGTAAAATGTCAATTATGTTCTTCCGTTAGCAAATAAATATACCTTCTCTTGAGCGGGAAACTTCAATGCCAAGGAAAATTGTAAATGACCAAAATTTTTAATAGGAAATAAACACTCAAATTTATTTATGAGTCGTGTTATAGCTTGTTGGTCATTACCCGTGATGACGATATCATCCACATAGAAAAAGGACGGATAATGATGTGCGTCCTTTGTGATAAGTAAATAGAGAAGAATCGACAATAGATTGCTTGAAACCAATAGAAACTAAGGTGGTGGAAAATTTTGTAAACCATCGGTGTGATGATTGTCAAAGGCCATAAATAGATTTATTAAGGTGACAAATGAGATTACCTTTAGGAGAATGAAATCCTGGCAGTAAACTCATATAAACTTCTTCATCAGGCCCCCTTGTAAGAAAACATTATTTACATCAAGTTGATTTACATGCCAACCCTTGACAGCTACGATAGATAATAGTGTGCGAACTATAGTAAGTTTTGCAACCGGCATAAAGTGTCATGATATTCAATACCTTCACACTGGGTATATCCTTTAGCAACCATTCATGCTTTGTAATGTTCAATGGAGCCATCAGATTTATATTTAATTTTATAAACCCATTTGCATCCAACAAGGGTCTTTCCCGGTGGAATGAAAGTTAATGTCCAAGTCTTGTTATGTTATAAAGCTTGGATTTAAGGGACCTTGCATCACACTATTCTTGAAATTGCACGACCTTTTTGAAAGATTTGGGTTATGTGGAATTAAGAACCTTACTTAAAAAATATTATTAGAAATGTTAGATATATTTTATAATGTCATGACTAATATGATTTGAGTTTAGTTTTCAGATCTTACTTAACAGGACAAATCAGTACTTAACTGGAAATTAGTACTTATACTGAAGTCAGAACTTAAGATATCAAACTTAAGTTATCAGGAGATATTTATCA
Source organism: Apium graveolens (assembly GCF_009905375.1). Classification (NCBI taxonomy): domain Eukaryota; kingdom Viridiplantae; phylum Streptophyta; class Magnoliopsida; order Apiales; family Apiaceae; genus Apium; species Apium graveolens. Next base: position 199,638,992 of record NC_133656.1, on the reverse strand, counting down.
GGAGATAATATCAGGACTTAAGGAAACTTTCGGATAAGGAAGGCGGCTGATTGAAAGGAAAGAAGATCAAGACAAACGCAAGAAGAGATATGCATAAAGAAGGAATTCTATGAAGAATAGAATACTTGGAAGAGAAGATAACTAGTTGATATATTTTAGGAAGCATAATTACATTCCATATCAATTAGAATTTATCTTGTAACTCTGGAGTATATAAACACAGACATAGGGTTTACACTATATGTGTTATCATAATCGAAGTTATTATTCATTGTAACCCTAGCAGCTCTCGTGATAAATTGTTCATCACTGAGAGAGGATAGTTACATATTGTAACAGAGTTTATTGTATTAAATAAAATCTATTTTCTGTGTTCTTATATTCGATTTGATTGTGATAAACACTGTATTCAACCTCCTTCTACAGTGTGTGAGACCTAACAAGTGGTATCAGAGCAGATCTGTTAACACACAAACAGTTTAAGATCCAAAAAAATCATGTCTGAAGAAGAACAAACTCCAACCAAACCCACCAAAACTGAAGAACCTCCAAAGACTCAAATCTATAGTCGATATGAGACTATTAGAGTTCCCATAATGAAACCATCTCAATATCCCATATGGAAGGTGAGGATGTCTATGTTTCTGGAAGCTACAGATCCAGAATAACTTTACAGAATCAATGAAGGACCACACAAGCCAACCAAACTCTCTGTTGTAGATACAGGTGAACCAGAAAAGTCTGTTCCAAAGGAGAAGAGTGATTACACTGCTGAAGATATCTAATCGATTGCTAAGGATGCTAAGGTACGACACTTGCTGCATAGTGCCATTGATAATGTCATGTCAAATAGGGTAATTAACTGCAAGACTGCAAAGGAGATATGGGATGCCTTGGAGACAATATGCCAGGAAACTGATTCAATTAAGAAGAACAGTAAGACTATACTCACTCAAGAGTATGAGCACTTTGACTCAAAACCTGATGAGTCATTGACTGGTTTATATGACAGATTTGTCAAACTCTTGAATGATTTGTCACTAGTTGACAAGGAATATGATTGTTAGGGCAAAAACATGCGCTATAACACACGCAAGTATACGCGTTCGCAAGTAATATAGAATACTTTCTAGTTCGTTCCCACAGAGACTCAGACTAATTATGTTTAATTAAACTCACTCACCAATGTATCTTTACTTCTCAATGTTAAGACGAAAACACTTAGAATTATATTAACTAATTGTTAACTACAATTAACTACTAAAATTAACCACTTATTAACATTTCGGATTAACAATAATAAAATACTCATGAGATCACAACTTCATTACTACTTCCTTCAATATTCATTGTTATTACCCTTAGTATGCAATAGTGATGATATTAATCGAATAACACGAAACTGATAAAAGCCAACTTTCATTGTACTAATACAATTCTACCAAACATCCATAATTAAGATAGAAGTTGAATATGCATCAATTATGTTGAGTCCCTATATGTCTACAGAAATTGACAACATAATGATTTAAGTACAAGTTATTCCTTTTGGTTAGACAGGGCGAATAAAACGGTTAGAGTTACCTACTAATCATGCAACATCATACATGAACCTATGCTAACATGGCAAGTTCTAAATCTTGAGATCCACCGTCGCTTCACAAGAGATTAACTCCCTATCTTATATGTTCGCGATGCACATAAGACGAATACGCACAACCAACACTAGATATCATACAATCATCACACACTAAGGTATTAAATAACTAACTAAATAATTCCATAGTAAATCCGTTACAACCCCATAATCACGATCAGCCCATGTTAGCACTTATCGTCATCATAGGTTCATATGAAAACATGATAAATAAACATAACAGAATAATAACTAAACTAATTATATTAAACCAGAGTACATCACAAGAGTAAATAGGTTCAAAGCAAAGAAAACTAGCATCCAACGTTACAACGAAATAAAGAATCACAAGAAAATATGCTTCCTCTTCATTGCGGTGTGCTTAAACGGCCTTCTTCCTTATCTCCTTCGCTCCTTGATTAATACAACGATTGAACACACGTGAAACGTCTCTGAATCTACTTATATAGAAGTCCCATAAAACTCAGATTACACAGAAGTTGGAAGCCAAACAGAAGTAGAAGTCTAAAATAAATATTTTAATTTCCCGACCCTGCGCGGCCGCTCAGCATAGCTGAGCGGGCGCTCAGCTTCCTGCGCGGCCGCTCAGCATAGCTGAGCGGGCGCTCAGACCCCTACTGGAAAATATCTAATTTTTACTCCGTTTCTTCGTTGTAATCTGCTCCTTTCTTCCCTCTCGCGATGCCAGACACATGCCAAGGCTTATTATTGATGATTACTCCCCCGAAATGCAACTATTACCCTGAAACGCACAAACACTAGAAAAACGCATCAAATACACAAAATACTTGATTTCAAGACACCAATTTAAGCCATTTTAAGACGTTCTAAGTGCTATAAAATGTCACTTATCACACCCCCAAACTTAAATTGATGCTTGTCCTCAAGCGTCACAGACTCAAAAACAAATAAAAACATGCATGATTGCAATCTATATGAAATGCAGCGATGCCCCTTACTACGAACAAACCAACCAACTTACAACATCTCAACAAATGCAATTAGGTGAGGTCATTTTATCATTTTTTATAGCTGGATATACTAAATGGGCAGAAGAAATTAGAAATTTGGATTATTAAGACTAGATGGGTTGATGACACTAATAATTTAGTATTGTTAAATTATTTTGCTTATCCAAGCCCAATCTTTTGTTCTATTTGTCCAATCATCTTCAAAAGTGTTTCCAAATCTCATTTCCCCACTTCAAACCCTAGTATTTCTTATAAATACACACACATCTAAATAGCCACAAAATAAAGTCACCACATTTTGTTGTGGACCATTAATATAATTTATTACTCATATGGTATCTTTTTTATCAGTGTAGTTAAACTAGTTTGAGAGGATTAATAATAAACCTTCAAGTATGTTCCACTTACTCAATTCATCTTACCTTAGAGGTGTTATTATTTTTTATTTGCACGGTTTTCTTTATATTGTTTTCGAATGTAAGGTGCTATTATTTTTTGTTGGCACTTGCAATTTTTTGATATTGTTTTCAAATGTTTCGTTATATGAATCAAAGATAAAAATAGAAACATACCGTGAACAAAATAATTCATAAATACAAGTAGGTAAAAAGAACGGATATTATCGGTAGTGTAGTTTCTCAAGTAAAACTATGTACACGAAGTCATAAGTTTTTTTTCTATTAAATACACAAATATCATTTTTAGATAAAAAAAATATATCTAAATGTTTAATTAATGTTTTATAAAAATAGGTAAAATAAATATCAACTTTATTAATTATGATTTTCAGAATTAACATCGATATTATAATAATAATTCAAGAAATATTTAGAAATCTATATGTTTAAAATCAATCAAGTTACTGAATTTTTTGAAAATACATATAGTATATTATGTTGGTGTATGTTTTACTATGGTAGTTGAAAAAGTTTGAAAAAAAACCCAAAATATATGTTGGCAATAAAGTGAGAACATATGGCATAAATTAAAGGTTGTTTTTAATTTGTATAATAAGACTTTTCTATTCTCCTAAGTACAATGTCTAGGCCATTTATATGTTTTGAGTTGTTACACCAAGAGGATAGCATGATAAAGATGAAGATCTGCTAATAAGACTACAAGATAGCCTACTAATTCTAACAGCTACAAGTGGCCAAACGGGCGTGTAGGATGACCTTACTCGCTCTAGCTTGCCATTTTACTTGTGAAAAAATAGCCTAGTTTGGGTCGAGTTAGAATCGACACAACTCGTATTTATAGACGAAGCGAGCACGGGTTAAAGAATTTGGATTCATAAATCGGCATGGTTCGGCACACATCTAGTCACGTGATTTGACCCGGCTCAATTCATTGAATTGCCTCGGCTCACCAACTCGTATAACTCGCCAAGTGGACAACAAACTCATAACGGCTCGTGCAGCTCGGCATGGCCCCAATGTAATTCCAAGGAAACACAATATAATATCAATTCAGAATACACCCCAGTTACCATATTATATTCATCTTTCCTTATCCCGTTCCCCAAAAATTATTAATAAAATGTAAGGATAAGGAATTATATGATGTCTTTTCTGGTTACTATTAACCTCATATATCGTAATGAATATTTCTCTTTAATTTTATAGCATAATTTAAACATTAACTTCAATTGAAGTTAAATTTTAGTTTACAATATGATTAAAAGACAAAAGAGAAATTAATAAGATCATTAGTTTGAAATGAATAAAATTAGTTCGTACTAAAATTTCACATCCAAATCTTTTTTACTAGTAATTTCTTCTAAAACAAACTAAATATTTTAGCTCATGAAATGGCGAAGGAAAAGAAAATTATCCATAAAAAAGTTTTATAAATAATGATTGAATTTCTAATTTATATATTTGGTCAATCCACGAATTCTTAATCATTTAATGTTCCTTGCTCAGTCAACACACTACACATAAATATAATATTAATAATATTGAAATTGAAACATTATTTTTCAATATTGCATGCCTTATGTATGGATGGGATTAGATAAAAATTAAAATTAAATAAAGCCTAACTCGCCTTAGCTCTCCCGGCCCAGGGACAGCCGGGCTGAGTCCTACACGTGCGTGCCTGCCAACAACAATTCTGCAAATCTTGTAACTCGGCTATCTCTTTAAACTCGTGTGTCATACACGAACTAACTTATTTTTATTCGGCGCGAACTCGGAACGGCTTGTCAAATTATACGTGTCATTCACGAGTCCCGATTTGGCCAAACGAGCCCGCTAGCAAACCGGCACGGCTCATCCGACCCTCTTGTTTGGCCACTTCTACTAGTCACCATGCCAACTAGTTCTTAAAGAGATGTGAGAAATCATAGACATGCACTTTTTTTCATATAATCTTTTTATGTTGATTTAAAGAACACATATTATTTACTATAAAGACACACATATATTATATTTGATATTTGGGAAAATGGCATCTTTTTTCATAATAGGTTTTTAATATCATAATCTTCAAATGTACCATGCATTTAGTAATTATTTTATTTTGCTTTATTAAGATTTCACCTAAAAATTATTAATTATTATATTTAATTTGTATTATGCATATACAAAAATTGTGTCCTTGTAGTTTTTTTAATTTTGTTCTTTTTCTTTTGTGAAAGGAAAATGAAAAATGGCTTTTGTCCAAGATTTTTGTCTTTTTCAGCTAACTTAATTATCAATTCAAATTGTTATTATTAGTTTAATTCCCTACTAGCATTTATTCATTTTTTTCGCCTAAACGTGCTTAGTCTAATCAGAGAGTCTAATCTACTTTTTCTTTGAAAACTATCAATATAAAAGGGGTTAATTGATAGAGAAAAATTCGTAAATAAATAATATTATTATAGTGTGTGCAGTGAATAACCAACGTAGGTTTTGTGTCCTATATACCCAATTCAGCGTATATTCATAAAAACCATGTGCTTGATTGAACGGATTCTACAAATGCTCCAAACAATTCCCCTACTCCCACACATTCTCCTTTCACATTCGCATTAAATAAAATAATAGTATCAGACTATCCGCTCATCTCTCATTTCATTCCAATTTATACCTAGCCCTCCTATTTTGCTCTCAATATGGTAGGCTCTCTGCATCATAAACACACACAGGAATATACACACCTTTTTAATCAACTCTGATAACACTATAAATAACTTACCTATAAATTTCTCTACAAAATGAAAGCAATCAGGGCTTTGCCAATACCTGATGCGTATATGTCAATCGTTCCATTCGATGTAGGCATACTTATCTAAAAGAAACAAGTTGGAATTCATCATACCCATATAAAAATCGATAAAAATTAAATGAACCCCAAAATGTATTTCATAAAAATTTCTCCACAAACACATATGCACACACGATCACACGGAACTCTAGAGGGAGTAAAATCGAGCACGAGGCCAATTTCAGATTGAAAAATGATTGAAAATTAGAGAGATATCGAGGATAGAGGGAGAGAGTCAGTATAGTTCGAGAGATGCATGGGAGAAGAAGAAAGACGGGTCCGAGGGTTTTATTTGGGCCAGGGTAGTTTAGGAATTTATATAATTAAAACCTGTCTTTTTCCATTTTGTAAGAGATAATTTTTTCTTTCATAATTTAAAAATAACACTACGCCATAGATTAGATGCTGCAACCCTTCATCATAGCGTTGCAAATAAAAGTGTAATAATAGCCTTCTAAGCAGATGTCTATCGCAACTTTTCTTTTTTGATATTGCGGTATAGTTGCAATGTGTTACCAAAATGACATTTATATAAATATAATTTTTTTTAATTTAACTAATTAATAATTATTTAGATATAAATAAAATATATATTTTATTTATTTTTAAAAGTTAGTAATAATATTGTGGTGATTTACAATATTATATACAGATTGATTAAAAGATTATACTAATTAACAATTTCTAGTAATTAAATCATTCAACAAAATATAAAAGCCAATCTTATAAAAAGTTATAATAATTACACTAATTGAAATTTAAAAATAAACATATTAAAAATGACTGAAATGTTAAATATTATACTTACTTGAAGATTCAAGATGATTACATGGATAAGAAATCGACAAAATGGAGGAAACAAGGAGAAACCATGGTCATAGTGGATGAAATTGGGGCTACTGCAAACTTAAATTAAAAAGTAGTAGAGTTTCAAATTTTTTTGGTTAAATTCGACTGCAAGGAATTGTACATTCACACGGCTAATACGATGATATATGTATAGCTAAAAAATAATGGTCATCGGTTGTATTTGTAAATACAACGGAATGAAATTGCAATCAAGTTTAAATTCTCCGAGAAAAGGAATCGTTGTTTCCCTCCTTTTCAACAAAAAATTCAAACACCGCGAGAGCTTTTCCATTTTTTCTGAAATTTAATAACAACCATTTTCGGTTGAAATAATTTTTGAAATCTAAAAAAAGCTTGCTTTCTGCTGCACTTGTTCTTCCACGGCTAAAAGTATTGATGAAACTATCGTATTTACAATTAATACGATGGTTTAAATACGACTACTCATAAATAAGATTGTCGTTGCTTATTTGACCAGAAGGAAAAATTATGGTTGACCTACCTTACACTAAATTCGAGCAAATGTAGCATACATGAAATTAATAACAAGTTGAGGTACGAGAAGTTCTATGTTTGCACCAAAAGAAATACTATTTGAATTTTCAAAATAATTCACTAAGTTGTATAATTTTAAACATACAGTTTTCAAATATTTTTTAAATTATTATTATGATATTGATGTTAATTTCACAAATCATAATCAATAAAGTTGGTATTTATTTTACCTATTTTTCGGAAACACCGATTACATTTTACAGATATTTTTTATCAACAAATGAAATTTGTGTAATACATGGGAAAAAATCGTGACCACATATAAATAATTTTACATGAGAAAGTATACCACACACATTCACATTATTTTTATGTACTTATTTTTCTATTGTTTACTAGAAAGTATGATTGAGTTTTTACCATTTATTCATCAATTGAAACATTTGAAAGCAATTTTAAAAAAAATTGTTAGCGTCAGACCAAAAATAATGGCACCTTTAAATTAAGGTAGATTGACTAATTGCAACATATCACACGAGTTTGACTATATTGATTTGATTGGATTAGCATATAAGTAAGGTCATTTTGTCATTTTTTATTGCTGGGTCATACTAGATGGGCACATTAAATTAAAAAAATTGTATTATTAAGATCAGATGAGTTGATGACACTAATAATTTAATATTGTTAAATTTTTTTGGTTACCAAAGCCGAATCTTGTGTTCTTTTGGTACAATCATCTTCAAAATGATTTCCCAATTTTATTTCCCTCCTTCAAACCCTAGTATTGCTTATAAATACACACACATCTAAATAGCCACAAAATAAAGTCACTACATTGGACCATTAATATAATTTAGTACTAATTTTTTGTTCCTAGTTATTCTTTTGATTAATCCTTTGTTGAGAAATGGTTATGTTCAAACCTAAAAACAAATCCACAGTCACAAAACCGAGTTTAACGGAGATAGAAGCTGCTGACGCCTTGTGCTTATGCAGAAAGCTGTCATCCACGAGAGGCCACCAAATAAGGGGATCAGCAGAAAAAGTTTAAAAATAAAATTAAGTATGCCTAACAAATGCCCAGTGAGTGGCCAGGAGAAGGAGAATGACAAGCCGCTGATAGTTTATCAGAGAAGTAGAAGGTCGCCGCCTAGTAGACTGAGGAATCCCAATCACTACTAGAAATAGTAGATACGACATCGGTACTTAGACATCGGCATGTAATGCACCCGATGTTAAAATGCAGTTTAACATCGGTTTTGTAAAAAGCGATGTTGAATACAAATACTGACATCGGTTTTACTTAGTAGTCATTGTCTATGTTCAGAAATTAAAAAGGCCACAAATATGCTTTTAACTTTGACATTGGTTGATTTTGTTAACCGTTGTGTATGGCCTTTTTAAAAAAATAAAAATTACTTGTCTTTCCCCCCCCCCCCGATTTCAGTACACTTTCCCCCCTTTAATTTTAACAAAAATTTCACTAATCTCTTATTCCCCCTTTTCCAAAATAACTCCCGCGACCTCATCTCTCCCCCGACCCTCATCTCTCTCGTCTCTTTCGTCTCTCTCTCACCTCTCATATCACTCTCATCTCTCCCCTACTTCTCTCTTAGTCTTCTCTCATCTCATCTCTCATCTTCTCACCATCTCTTCTCTCTTTTCGCCGAAACCCTAATTTTAGCCCCAATTCTAGTTCAAGATTTGGAGCTTCAAATTAGAGCAAATTAAACTTGAAATTGAGCATCTAGAGGTTGGAGCATCTGGAGGTAGACGTTTTAGAGCATCTGGAGGTTGGAGCATCTGGAGGTAGACGTTTTAGAGCATCTGGAGGTTGGAGCATTGAGGTTTTGGAATATTGAAGTTTTGGAACATTGAAGAGCATTTGGAGGTATATTTTTCTTTAAGGTTTATCTCCCTCATTTTTACGTTTAATATCCTGTTTATCTTCTTTGTGCATGCAAATGTTTTATGTTTTTGGGGGTTTAATGTTTGTTTCTTTTTGGTGGTTTTATGTCCTGTTTTTGGGAATTTTATGTCCTGTTAAATATTTTAGGTACACTGATGTAAATCAATGTTTTAGGTACATAGATGTAAATGTATATATTTGTGTTCTATTTTTAATTATGTATTTTACGGGGGTTGTTCATACATATTAGTGTGTTTTGGGGGGGGGGGGTTGGGGGCTGCATTTGAACAAGTCTTAGATATGAACGAGTCTCTGTATTTCTTATTTTGTATAATAGTCATTTCTATAATATGAACAAGTCTTTGCATTCCTGATATGAACTATCTGTTACTTGTATTGTATAATAATAATTTTTTTATATAATTATCCTTCTCAGAGATACAACAAGTAATAGATAATTTTAATTTATTTATTTATGCGCTGAATTTGTTTCAATACTCAAGTTCACACTGAGTTTTATCTATGTGAAGGAAATTTAACAATTGTTTGGGTTGTGAATGTTGGAATTATTGGTTCTTAATTATGTCATATTTTCAAATATCTTGGTTTAATTTGTTTTAAATATCTTGGTTTAATTTATTCTACTTTATAACTTTAGTCTATTTTTGTAATTAATTGGGTATATGTGTAGGATCTTGGAATAAGAATTAGTACTATAAATTATTAGGATATCAGGATATTTACTCATTTCTAAGTTTATATAATTAATCCCTACAGTAACCAACACAAATTTGATACACCTTTTATTAAATAATTATAAATAGGTATGTGTTAGATTTTTAATATTTATAGTGGCTATCAGGTACGGAAATCTGATGGATAAGACATGGATTTTGCAAGATAGGGATTTTTTAGCATTTGAAATGCGGGTGGAAAACTTCTTGATATATGCTGAAGATAATTCCTTGCCCTAGTCGACGATGCGCCAATTTTAAAAAATTCTCTATAAAAACAATCATGGGCCATATCTATGATAATTGCTTTTGTCTAGGTTATGTGCATTGGGTTTGGCACGGGGAGACTGCTTCTACGGGTCCTAAATCTTCAAGTGCTAGTTGTTCACCTGAAGAGCAAGCTCCAGACCCACCTCCTGTGCAAGCGTTTGATGAAGCGTCAGAGCAAGATCAGGAGCATGTCGCTGCTTCGGAAACTGTTGATGTTTGTGAAGCGGCATATAACTCGGGTCAATATGATAATGATTTATATCAGTTTAAGAGGTTCGTAGCCGATGCTGAGCAACCTCTATATGAGGGTAGTGATTGTACTAAATTAGAGTCGATGTTAAAGTTGCATAACTGGAAATCTAGGTTTGATATTACCGATAGTGCCTTCACTGACCTCCTTTCTTCTGTTGGGTCTCTACTTCCCAAAGATAATGTGTTACCTAGTAATGCATATGAAGTAAAAAAACCTTTCCGATTTAGGTCTAGAGTATATAAAGTTCCATTCATGTCTGAATGACTATGTACTGTACAGGGGTGTACATGCTGATGCAACCAAGTGTCCTAAGTGTCGACTTTCTAGGTGGAAGTTGACAAAGAAAGGTGAAGAAAGGGTTAATCTTCCAGCCAAAGTCATGTGGTATTTTCCAATAATTCCTAGATTTAAATGTATGTTTAAATCTCCTTGCACCGCTGAACTAATGTGTTGGCATGCGCAACAGCGGACACAAGATGGTAAAATGCGACATCCAACCGACTCTCCATCTTTGAAAAATATAGATTATAGGTGGCCCTCCTTTGGTAGTGAACCGAGAAACCTTCTCTTGGCTTTATCCGAGGATGGTGTAAACCCGCACAATAATGGCCTATCTAATAGATATAGTTGCTGCCCAGTCATATTGGTGACTTACAATCTTCCTCCCTGGTTATGTATGAAATGAAAATTTATGATGTTTTCGATATTGGTCCCTGGCCCGCATGAGCCTGGTAATAACATCGACATCTACTTACAACTGATGATTGATGATTTGAAAAAGCTTTGGGAGGAAGGGGAACCAAATGTGTATGACACGTATAACAAATCATTTTTCACTTTAAAAGCAGTTTTAATGTGGACGATAAATGACTTCCCTGCTTACGGAAATTTATCCGGCTGCGTCAATAAGGGTTATAAGTGTTGTCCAGTTTGTGGAGATGACACCGTAGCTAAATATTTGACTGATAGTTGGAAAATGTGCTACCAAGGGCATCGCCGATATTTGCCTCTACATCATCCTTATAAAAGGCAGAAGGCTGCTTTTAATGGACAACAAGAGTTTGGGCAGCCGCGTCGAACCCTATCCGGAGAAGAAGTGTTAGTGGAGCAAGAACAAATCAAATTTGAATTTGGAAAGAAAATGAAGAAGGCAAAGAAGGTTGAAAGTCCATGGAAGAAAAAGTCAGTATTTTTTGAGTTAGAATACTGGAAATTTCACCATGTTAGGCACTGTATTGATGTCATGCATGTCGAGAAGAATGTATGTGATAGTCTGATTGGCACACTACTAAATATGCGTCATAAGACAAAGGATAGTGCGGCAGCCCGTCGTGATATGATGGAAATGGGTGTTAGATCTGATTTGGCTCCCCAATTAGGAGTAAAGAAAACCTATTTGCATCCTTCTCCCTTTACTTTGTCAAAGGCAGAAAAAAGGACTTTCTTGTCATCATTAATGTCAATGAAACTTCCATACGGACATCCATCGAACATAAAAAATTGTTTTTCCATGCCTGATTTGAATATTTATGGGCTGAAGTCACATGACTGCCACATCCTTCTCCAACAATTACTCTCGATTGTAATACGCTACGTTCTTCCGAAGCATGTTAGGGTCACAATTATTAGATTGTGTTTCTTTTTTAATGCTTTGTACAACAAAGTAGTAGACGTGTCAAAACTGGATAAGGTGCAGTCAGATGTCATACTGACCTTGTGCGATCTAGAAAAGGTTTTCCATGCGTCATTTTTTGATGTAATGCTACATATAGTAGTCTACTTGGTTCAGGAACTACGCTTATGTGGACCAGTATTTTATAGGTGGATGTATGCATTTGAACGGTTTAATAAAGTACTAAAGAGTTATGTTTGAAACCGTTATTATCCCGAAGGTTGTATGGTAGAGAGTTACCTTGGAGAAGAGTCCGTAGAATTCTGCACCAAGTTTCTTAGTCAGAATTACTCCACTGCCGGTCTTCCAAAGGACCAAGATAATAAGATATCAGGTCCATTATCTGTTGTGATAATAAAATCAGTGGAAGAGAAGGAGCGAGATGAAGCATATCTACATGTCCTTCTAAACAACGCTAAAGTGTTTCCATATATTCTGTGAGTTTATGCACTTTGTTGTTTTCAATTCCTCATTATCCAGTAATTACTCGTGTAACGTGTCTTTAATATATCATTCTATATGCATTTTTCAGAATGCATAAGGAATATCTTGAAGAAATTCACCGAGGGAAAAGGAAAAGCTTACACTGGCTCATGAGAGAGCACAATTGGCTCTTTGCTGATTGGTTTCAAAATAAAGTCAGTGTTGTATTAGGTTCTTTGATCTGGTGTGTAATGACGACTATTAGCTATTTACGATTTAAAATTTCTTATCATATTTGTAGGTGAATGATGAACTAAGGGAGAACAACAAAGGTGTTTCAGATACGATAAGATGGCTCGCTGCCAAACCATTATTTTTATTACTAACTTATCAAGGTTATCTAGTGAACGGAGTGCGATATTTTACAAAGGAACGAGATGACATACGCGTTGTTCAAAACAGCGGGGTGTTTGTCATTGCTAAAGCGGTCCAGGATTCTAGTGCCAAGGAGTTGAACCCCGTAGAAAGTAATTTGACATTTTGCGGTATCATACAAGAGATATGGAAATTAGACTACCATGCATTCAAAGCTCCCTTGTTCCTGTGTAATGGGCAAGTAATGATAAAGGAATAAGGGTTGATGATCTTGGGTTCACACTTGTGGATTTTAGTCGACAAGGTCACAGAAAATATAAATATATTTCTGTTAACCAAGTCAAGCAAGTGTTTTACCTTGAAGATCCCGTTGATGCTACCTGGTCTGTTGTATTGTCCTCCACAACTCGAGACTACCGTGAATTATATAATAAAGATGACTTAGGAGACACGACCATGGAACATCCCCCATTCTGCACTGAAATCCCCGCAACTGATATCAATACTGATGATGTCGCTCATACTGCTGGACCTAATGTTGAGGGAATTTGGATTAAAAATGCTGCTACTAAAACCCTTGCACCTAATGACTGAATGAACCATATATATTTGCCTTTAATTGTGTTATAATGTGTAAAATATATTAGTAAATTTTTCTTTTTTTTCCTTTTGTTTTGCATTGTTATAATCATATAAGTAATTCATCCATAATTACTGATTGATGGCATTATTTTTTTCTTTAATTATTTTGCATTGTTTAATTGTACTTCTATAAAATACTTTAGAGTTATTTCAGATGTGATTAATTACTGATTACAGTTTAGGTAAATTATTGCTCTTGTGTAGTTGTATTCGTACTTGCTGATTTTACAATTTATTATTTATGCTTCACTGTAATTAATGACGGACTGAAAATACATTGTTCAACTGATGGCTTTCTATTCAATTTAATGCAGACTAAGGGAGCAAAATGGTAAAGAAGCAAAATGCCAAGAAAGTAATTTTCGAAGAAAGTGACGGGAATAATAACCTTGAAAAGGTTGAGGATGAGATGGTTCCTGATGTCAAAACTTCAGAGACTTGTAATGATAAGTTGGTTCAAGTCCCTCCACAATATCAAACTCAAAGTAGTGGTGAATAAACGATGACCACTTCTGAATCTGCAAAAAAAAGGCTAGGAGGTGTGCGTGGTGTTTCAGCTCTTCACAAAGTAGTGGTGAAGAAAGCCCGGGGAAAGAAATTTAAAGTTAGATACAATGAATTTGGAGTTCCCATTGGAAATACCAGGCCCACTTTACAGTCTTAAATAGGAATGCTCGCAAGGACAGTGATTCTAATTGACACTGAAAACTGGCTAAAAGTCGATTGTGATCTAAAAGCAAAATTATGGGATGATGTCCAGGTAAATTACATCCCTTGGTGACTTCTTCATTTTATTTAAATTATGATTGTAAATTATGTGGCCAATTTATATTATGTGGCTCTTAAGTACACATTGAAAATTGCCCCAGAAAGTGGAAAGCTTGTGCTACAATCGGCAGGTGAAAAATGGAGGGAGTTTAAAGCTGATTTAACTGCAAAATATGTGATGCCATTTATTGGAAAAAAGAATAAATTGATGAAGCCTCCGAAGAAGTATGCGTTTGTTGGTAAAGAACCTTGGAAGAAATTTGTTGCGGAGAGGACGAGCCCCAAATGGCTGGTATGAATATATTCTACTAATAAAATATACATGATTGCCATTTTACTTTCTAAATGATTAAATAGATTTTGGTTAAATAATATTTATTAATTTTTACTAATTTATTTTGGTACAGGAATAACGTAAGTTACAGAGCAATAGAGTGGGTAAACGGAAATATCATCACCGCTTGTCAAGGAAGGGGTATAATGGTTTGCGAGAAGAAGAAGTAAGAACCTATATCTATTTGGCTTTGTAATTCTATGTTTTAAGGGAGTTTAAACATTTTCTGATTTTTAACAAATAAAGAAATGGAACTTAAAGCGGAAAGAGAAACCTGATCGTACAATTTTTTGGTGGAAGGCTAGGATGTTAAACAATTCTGATAAGCTTACTGAAGAGCAAGCGGAAATAAATGCGAGAATTATAAGTGATATTTTTAATACTGCATTCCCTTCAAAGATAATTGCGTCATAAATAATGCACTAATTGTTTGCATTAATTTTACAGGCTGAGTTACTTGAAATGAAGGAGAAGGGTGAATTTGTTCCACATGGAACAGAAGATGTGTTGAGTACGACACTTCAGACTCCTGAGCATGCATGAAGGGTTCGAGGGGTTGGCGGCTTTGTCACTCCAACAGCATTCTTCAATTTGCGGAAAGTGAAAAAGACTAAAATTAATACGGCAGAGTTGTTGGATCAGTTGGAAAGAAATTAGCGGGAGATGACTAAATTTAAGGCCTTGGTTAATGCTTCGAATGGTCACTCTCCTATGTTCTCTGACAAATCAAGTTGTCAAGTACCTGTTAATAAAGAGGGAGCTGCTGATAAGCAGAATGTTGGAGTTGTTGTTAAACCACTAAGTGCCAAATAGTTGTTGGTAAATGATAAAGACTTTGTTGGTTTTGACCCCTCTCCTCCAAGCGGAAAGAAGGTAAAATATTATTAAGATCTACTAGACATATGCCTATAGACTTGGGATTTATGCAATAAAATTAAATTGACCCCCACTATAATATAGGGTCCACAGTCATGTGAGCTTGCACTGGATTGCATAGAGAACAAGTTTGCTTTTGGAACAGTTTTTTATGATCACGAAGATATGAATGTTTCAGTACACGGAGTGCCTCTAAAGCCCGGACATGTTCATGTGTCGGTTGACGGACACATCCAGCCAGAGGCGTCGGTTCCAGTGCCCATACCTGGTGAAATGGAGGTTGTACGCCAAGCAGTTGGCTTTCACGTAGCATGGCCTCGTGAATTGATCATCTACCCAACTGTGGCGGTATGTTATATAAAAATTATATCAATATACTCTGAATTGATTGTTGCATTCTATAGTAGTTATGTCAATAATAACCAATTATTCTTGTTTTATTTAATTCTGTTTAGAAAAAGAAAAAGGAAGTGTTGCATGGGCACTCTAAGCGGAATGATGAGTTGCAGAAACTTCAAGATGATTATAGAAAAATGAAGCTAAACAAGAATGTGCCAAAGCAGTACAAGGTGTTATACAAACATGCTGCAGTCTTCATGAAAGCCACTGGGGAGTCAATACCAATTCCGTGTGATGCAGACGTGTTTGGGACTGAGAAAACAATTTTTATATTGCATGAAAATGTGAAAGCATTGTTGGAGTTCGATATGATTGGCCAAGCTGCAATATCTGCTTATATGGCGTAAGTTAATTTTTTATCGTTACATATTCAATATTCATGTTTTATACGGATATTATAAGTAATGCAATTCACTCCTTGGTAGGCTCTTGCAAAGACTGATTAAGATTGAGAGGAAGAATGATGATGTGGTCTTATATGGATTTTTCGATCCAGGAGCTACATTTACGTTGAAAAAATCTTTTCATTCTTATTTTGTTAATCGGTTGAAAGAGAGTAGTCCCTATCGCATTTACTTCATGCCACATAATCATATGTAAGTATTTTTAATTTAGACATGCTTTTACAAATTAATATATTTAGGTAGTTTTTTTAAAATTTCTGACTTGTGTTTTTCTTTTTCCGTTTTTATAAACATAGTTGCCACTGGATTTTGGTTGTAATTTGGGATGGCGACATTTATATTCTGAACCCTCTGCCACATCCAACACATTTTGACGAGTTGGAAAAATCATTAACAGAGTAATATATTTCTGTTTACTATATATAAATATATATATAGTAAATATTCTCCCTTTTGAAAAATAATCATGTATATTATTGTTATTCTGCAATGTAAAGCGATGAAATCCTACAATGCTCAAACTGGAAGGGGAAATAAAGCTCCTCAGATAAAGAATCTTCTTGTAAGTTCTTTGAATTTTTTTATCACTTTGTAATTTTAATTACTATCTGGAGCTATTCAGATTTTATATTGTAACAGGGATCTGCCAAAGAACCAGGAGGGGTTGAATGTGGCTATGTTATAATGCGATACATGAAAGATATAATGCGATACATGAAAGATATCATTGCTGATAAGGAGCTATCTTTTACTACCAAGGTATATATGCAAATCATTTCCGATAGATGGCATGTAGAATTGTTTTGTGTAGTTTTTCAGAACAGCTGAAATATGATTGCCATTTTTATTATCAGTTTTTATTATTAGTGATTTCCATATTGATCTTGTTTTTATTATTAGTAATGATAGATAACTATTAGTGATAAGGAACTATCTGGTATAGTTTTGGATTGACGAAGAAAATTACGGTTAAATATAGAAAAGGTCCTCTTCTGGTTAAATTATAAATAGTTGGTTCTGTTTATATTTAATTATATATATGGCAATTCTGGTTAATAATATTCTGGTTGCTAATTTTTACTTGTGTTATTTAGTGGGCAGCCAAAACTAGAAAGTCCTACACAAGGCAGGAGCTGGATGAGGTGCGGATGGAGGTGCTTGAATTTATCCAAGAAAAGATGTAAAAATGATAAGTATCTATATATATAGCTTTCCTTTGAACTATGTGTTAGAAAATTAGGATTTTTGAGCTTAATTTAATTATGTTCTTGATGTTAATCCTAAAAACTAATGATTGAAAATTGTTCAATGATATTTGAACTTAATTTTTCATGTATGATTTTAAGAATTTTCTTAATGAAATCCATATGAAATGAGAGTTGAAAGTAGCTTGGAAAAGCTTGGAAAATTTGAGAATGTTTGTCCCACATTGAAATAAATAAAGGGGGTTGTGTGCTTTATATGGTATTACCCACATGAGTAGTATATAACTACTAAGGTGTGTGATGGTCCATTGTGTTGTTATGTGCTTCACGCGCACACACACATATACGCGCGCCCCGCCCCGCCACGCCACGCACCACACCGCACCGGACCGGGTCGGGTCGAAGGGCGATTTGGGCGAATGTCTCGGCGTCTCGCGTCCGCGAGGCGACCTGGGCGAGGATTTTATTTATTTGAGAATTATTTTAATTCAAATTTATCTATCGGTGACTGGATTATTGGGCTGGGTACTGAAATAGGCTAAGTCACTTTGTTAGTGGGCTTAGTCTAAATACATTGAACCTGCAAATAATCTGATCTGTAACAATTTCTGATATCAGAATCAGAACTTAAGAACTGATGAATAAAATCAGAACTTAACAAGTTCTGATATCAGAATCAAAACTTAAGTACTGATGAATCAAATCAGAACTTAAGTTAAGTTCTGATAATAATGTGGGTTATAATGTGAAAATCTATTACAAATAATTTAAATTCAAAATCTGATCAGTTTTGATTTTTTCATTAATGAAGCAGTTTAATTCAGACATTAAGTGTGTTCACAGTTTCGTTTTTCCTATCCTATAAATAGAGGCTAAACTGAATGTATAATATATACACACACGACATTCTCTTCTCTTCTCTTCAACCTCTCTGCATTTCTCTCCCAAAAGTCCTGAAGTGCTGATATTTTCCGGCGACTGAGGTGCTGGTCGAAGTGGAGCTTTGGTTGCTGCTGTTAACATAAACTCCGAGCTGTTTTATCCTGGTGGAGATATTGTGCGCATCCCAAACGCAGCAGGTAGGGGCAATATTCTCTTCAAGAGCAGCCAGGACTTCGAGCAAGGCCTGGTGACTCAGCTGTGATCATTTTTCTTGGCATTTTGTATCTGTGAACCTTTATTTCAGTCACTGTTAAAAGCTATGGTTTCGGGTACATCTTTCTTTCTCTCTTCGTTATTTCAGTTACTGATTTTGTTTACCTACATGTTTTGTTTTGTTAACTGTGGTCTTGGCCTAAACTTGCTAAATTCTTTATACACTTGCTTCTATGTTGCTATATTTGTTAGTGAGATTTACAACATTCTTGAAGAGAATATTAGTTATAAAGAATTTAGCAAAATGGTTAGCGAAAGTGAGGTTATCGTTAGTGGTGGTAGCGGTTCGGGTGCAACTGCTGGGGCCATTGATTGGACCACCTATAGTTTCCCACAGGCTGTTGAACTAACCGGTTTACCGGAGAAATTCAACGGTGGCATTGGCTTTTCTCGCTGGCAGAAAAGGATGAAGTTGTGGTTGACTATAAAGGGTCTATGGCCGGTCGTGGAATATGAGAAACCAGTAGTGGATCAAGAGAAGGCTGACACAGTTAAGGCTTTTGCGAAGTGAGCTGAGAAGGATGGAGTGGCTAGAGCGGCCATTCTGGCGGCACTAACAAACACTTTATTTGATGTCTATTCTTCTGATGCCTACTCTACAAAACTCTTATGGGAGAAGCTGGACCAGACACATAATACTGACTCACAAGGTCTAGAAAAGTATTCTGTGGCAAGGTTCCTCGAGTTCAAGCTGGTGGATAATAAGTCCATGACTGAGCAGGTGCATGAGTTCGAGATGATAGTGCATGCTTTGAAGGAGTCTGGAATGAATCTCCCGGGGAAGTTCAAGGTGTTGAGTGTGATTGAAAAACTCCCGAAGTCTTGGGAAGAGTTCTCTCTCTCCCTGAAAAGACAGAAATGAGAGATCATCTGGACCAACCTTATGCTAGACATCTCGGTGCAAGAACAACACAAGTCCAAACAGGGACATGTGATGCCAACCGAACACGGTACCTCGAAGGTAAACATAACAACTGTAGGACAAAAGAGGAAGGCTTTTGCTAAGAAAGCTAATAGTAATAAACCTAAGAGTGACAAGGACAAGGCCAAGAAACCCAAGGCAAACAAACCATACTGGTCTTGTGGGCAGGTTGGGCACTGGAATAAGGACTGCCCTACGAAGAAAGCAAAGAAAACCGAGGTAGCGCAAGCGAATGTTGTGCTTGGAACCGCAAGTGGGCCTGTAGTGAACATGGTTGTTGGTGAGGCTACGGCTTCTGAAACCGACGTTGACCGGTATGTATCCTACAACCCTGTGATATTTTCTACCTATCTGTCAAATGAATGGTTGATAGATACTGGAGCTAATGTACATATTTGTGCTGATATTAGTTTATCTGTATCTTATCAACAGAGTCATAGCCTGACTGTGAAGATGGGGAATGCTAGTGTTGCTCAAGTACATGGAGTTGGAAACGTGGATCTGAAGTTCCCTTCAGGACGTATTCTATCTCTAACGAGAGTGCATCATGTTCCCAACATGCGTAGAAATATAATAAGTGGAAGCTCTTTAGTTTCTAGTGGTTTTGAAATTTCGTTCAAGTGTAATAAAGTAGTTCTTATTCACACTGGTACATTCTTTGGCAAGGGTTACTTGTCAAATGGTTTATTTGTTATTAATGCGGATCCCGTTTTGGGAAATTTGAATAATAATGTTATTCCTACTGTTAACTGTATTGAATCCTCAAATATATGGCATGCTAGACTAGGTCATTTAAACTTTGGTGCTCTTAAGAACATGATGAACTTAGAGTTGATTCCAAAATATACCATAGAAAAGAATTCTAAATGTCAAGTATGTGTGTCTGCTAAACAGATAAGGAAACCTTTTCATAACGTTGTTAGGGATTCAGACTTGTTAGATTTAGTACACACTGATATTTGTAAATTTGGTGGTGTGTTGATCAAGGACCAGTTTAGATACTTCATTACTTTTATAGATGATAGTAGTAGATACTGTTATGTTTATTTACTTAGACATAAGGATGAAGCACTTAGTAAATTCATTATATATAAAACTGAAGTAGAAAAACAAACTAGTAGGTTACTTAAAAGGTTGAGATCTGATAGAGGTGGTGAGTATACGAGTAATGCTTTTAATGAATTTTGTGTAAACAATGATATAGTTCATGAAGTTACTCCACCATACACACCAGAGTCTAATGGGGTTGCTGAGCGAAAGAACAGAACATTTAAAGATATGATTAATAGTATGCTTATTAACTCTGGGTTGCCTAAATACATGTGGGGAGAGGCTCTAAATACGGCTTGCCATATTTTGAATAGAGTCCCTCTGAAACACATGGATAAAACACCCTTGGAGTTATGGAAAGGCAGGATGACTAGTCTTAAGTATCTTCGTGTGTGGGGGTGCCTTGCTAAGGTGCTTGTTACTGAACATAAGAGAAAGAAACTAGGTCCAAAGACTGTTGACTGTATCTTTCTGGGCTATCTTGAAACCACTACAGCTATGAGATTTTTAGTGTTAAAATCTGACATAGATGGTATAGTGGTAAATACGATAGTTAAATTTCGAGATGCGACATTCTTTGAGAATGTCTACCCTTTGAAGACTGGAATACCTGAAACGACTTCTGAGGAAGATCCTACTTACACATCAAGTTCTATTCCTGATCATGTGGAAAAGATGACAAATGTGGGGGCGGAACCTAGTAGTAGCTCTAGTCCTAAGGAACTAGAGGAACCAAGGAGAAGTAAGCGTGCAAAGGTAGTCAAGGATTTTGGAGGTGATTTCATCACTTACAATATCGAGGACGAACCTTTAACTTTCTGGCAAACTATGGATTCTTCTGAGTCAAGGCACTGGAATGGCGCTGTCAAGAGTGAAATTGACTCTATTGTTTCTAATGGAACATGGGAGTTGGTTGATCTCCCTCCTGGGTGTTCTACTATTGGGTGCAAATGGGTCTTTAAAAGGAAGTTGAACCCTGACGGCTCAATAGATAAGTACAAAGCTAGATTGGTAGCTAAGGGTTTTAAGTAAAAGGAAGGAATTGATTATTTTGATACATACTCTCCGGTTGCAAGAATGGTAACAATCCGAATGCTTATAGCATTGGCTTTAGTCCATGGTCTTATCATCCATCAGATGGATGTAAAGACGGTTTTTCTTCATGGTGAACTTGAAGAAGAGATTTATATGGATCAGCCTGATGGATTTGTTGCATCAGGCAACGAAAGGAAAGTATGTAAGTTGATCAAGTCCATCTATGGCTTGAAACAAGCTCCCAGAGATTGGCATAAAAAGTTTGATGAAACTATATTGCCTTTCAGTTATAAGATTAATGAAAGTGATAAGTGTGTCTACACTAAAGTTAAAGGTAATGAGTGTGTTATTTTGTGCCTATATATGGATGACATTTTACTGTTTGGAACCAATATTGAGATTATTAACGAGACTAAAGAATTCTTGAAAAGGCATTTTGAAATGAAGGATATGGGTGAGGCAAGTGTGATTCTTGGAATCAAACTGATTCAGTCCACTGAAGGAATAACCTTGACTCAATCTCATTGTATAGAGAAATCTATACTTGAGAAATTTGGTTATTCACAGTGTAGAATCGCTAGTACACCTTATGATTCGAAAGTTGCCCTTGTCAAGAATACTTCAGGAGTGCCTGTGTCTCAGTTAAGGTATTCTCAGATTATTGGGAGCTTGCAGTATCTTGCTAACTGTACTAGACCAGATATTTCATATTCTGTGTCTAAATTGGCTAGATATACAAGCTGTCCAAACAGAACTCATTGGGATGCTCTTGATAGAGTACTTAGATATCTAAAAGGCACAATGTACCTTAGTTTACACTACAGGAGATTTCCTGGTGTGCTTGAAGGGTACAGTGATGCAAGTTGGATAGCTAAGAAGTCTGGTTCCAATGGAGTGACTGGATACGTGTTCACCTTGGCTGGTGGAGCAATATCCTGGAAGTCAAGCAGACAGACTATTGTTACTCGGTCTACTTTTGAGGCTGAGTTGTGTGCACTTGACGCCACAGGGACGGAGGCTGAATGGTTACACGGACTTATGTCTGCAATACCTGTAGTAAGTAGACCGCTTCCTGCTATTGCTATTCACTGTGATAGTCAAACAACTATCGACAAGATTAGCAGTAAAAAGCATAATGCTAAAACTAAGAGACACATCCAAGTTAGACTCAAGTCTATAAGGGGTTTAGTTACTGATAGGATCATAGCTATAGAGTTCATAGGAACTCAGAATAATATAGCTGATCCTCTTACTAAAGGACTGGAACCTGCAGTGGTCCTTAAGTCAAGGTTGGGGATGGGACTGTCAACCCATCATAATTCATCAACAGTGGGAGCCCAATACACATGAGAGGAGATCCCTCGAAGTGTATTCAATGGTTAATAACAAGCTGTAAGGATGAGTTGGTAGTACCTTTGCTACATAGATGATATTATAGTATCTGAGTCTATCCCCTGTAAACCTAGAAGGTACTGACACTGCCAGAAAAGCAAGAGTGTTAAAACTCTGAATGGGATCAAGTCATTTGACAAGATAGAGGCAGTATATCTCTGGACATGCCCAGCTAAGCGAATGTAATTGTGTGGTCGCAATTAGAGGATAGGGTTAATCCTTGAAGCATTCGATGAACAGGATCGAGACATGACCATTAATGTCTCAAAGCCGTAGATTGGCACCATAACCATTGACTTGTCGTCGTCTATGGAATATGGTTATACTAAACGGATTAAGATTCAAGGTGAAACATTCCATATGAGTCCGATAGCCATTGAAGTAGAGGAATTAGGAGGGTTCAAACCCGGAAGGGTACCGACTCTGAAAAACAAGTCATGATGGGAAATTGATCGCATTTCTGTATGGATTTGTGGGGGATTGTTAAAAAATTAGGATTTTAGAGCTTAATTTAATTATGTTCTTGATGTTAATCCTAAAAACTAATGATTGAAAATTGTTCAATGATATTTGAACTTAAATTTTCATGTATGGTTTTAAGAATTTTCTTAATGAAATCCATATGAAATGAGAGTTGAAAGTAGCTTGGAAAAGCTTGGAAAATTTGAGAATATTTGTCCCACATTGAAATAAATAAAGGGGGTTGTGTGCTTTATATGGTATTACCCACATGAGTAGTACATAACTACTAAGGTGTGTGATGGTCCATTGTGTTGTTATGTGCTTCACGCGCACACACATACACACGCGCGCCCCGCCACGCCACGCACCGCACCGCACCGCACCGCACTGTACCGCACCGGACCGGGTCGGGTCGAAGGGCGATTTGGGCGAATGTCTCGGCATCTCGCGTACGCGAGGCGACCTGGGCGAGGATTTTATTTATTTGAGAATTATTTTAATTCAAATTTATTTATCGGTGACTGGATTATTGGGCTGGGTACTGAAATAGGCTAAGTCACTTTGTTAGTAGGCTTAGTCTAAATACATTGAACCTGCAAATAATCTGATCTGTAACAAGTTCTGATATCAGAATCAGAACTTAAGAACTGATGAATAAAATCAGAACTTAACAAAAACTGATATCAGAACCAAAACTTAAGTACTGATGAATCAAATCAGAACTTAACTTAAGTTCTGATAATAATGTGGGTGTCAATGTGAAAAGCTGTTACAAATAATTTAAATTCAAAATCTGATCAGTTTTGATTTTTTCATTAATGAAGCAGTTTAATTCAGACATTAAGTGTGTTGACAGTTTCATTTTTCCTCTCCTATAAATAGAGGCTAAACTGAATGTATAATATATACACACACGACATTCTCTTCTCTTCTCTTCAACCTCTGTGCATTTCTCTCCCAAAAGTCCTGAAGTGCTGATATTTTCCGGCGACTGAGGTGATGGTCGAAGTGGAGCTTTTGTTGCTGCTGTTAACATAAACTCCGAGTTGTTTTATCCTGGTGGAGATATTGTGCGCATCCCAAACGCAGCAGGTAGGGGCAATATTCTCTTCAAGAGCAGCCAGGACTTCGAGCAAGGCCTGGTGACTCAGCCGTGATCATTTTTCTTGGCATTTTGTATCTGTGAACCTTTATTTCAGTCACTGTTAAAAGCTATGGTTTCAGGTAGATCTTTCTTTCTCTCTTCGTTATTTCAGTTACTGATTTTGTTTACCTGCATGTTTTGTTTTGTTAACTGTGGTCTTGGCCTAAACTTGCTAATTTCTTTATACACTTGCTTCTATGTTGCTATATTTGTTAGTGAGATTTACAACACTATGTGAATTGACGTTGTGTTTTTTGGTGGTTGGTGGTTAATTAACGGATGTTTGGTGATAATTACATCCATCATTTTGATTTATGTTTGGAATTGTTGAAATTTGACAAGTGGTTCATATTAACTAGTCAAATATATTTAGAATGTTGGATGTAATAACTAGCGAATTTGGGTTTTATTATTTTTAGTTGGGAAGTTTATTTTAGACTTGGAAAGTAATGTCCGAATTGAGCTCTTGTTGGATTGAATGTTAGTAAATTTTGTATCAATGTATACCTATATGTTTGTACAAATTTGGTTGGATGTATTGTATATTGTTGGTATTTTTCTGGTTAAAAATGCAATTGGTTCCCTGGGCTATTAATAGTACCTGGATGGCATATGCAATTTACAGTACATTAACATCAGAATGGTAATTTAAAACCGATGTAAAAATGAACAAAAGACATCAGGTGAAACAATATTAAAAGAAAAAGAACAACAAAAACCGATGTCAAATAATAGCTGATGTCTTAAATTTTACAATATTAAAGATTAAACATGGTTTAGAAAAAACACTGATGTTAAACAAAAGGATTTAACATCACCAAATGAACGAAACCGATGTCTAACCCAGTATCTTACATCGATTGATAAAAGTACCTGATGTCCAATGAAGCATTTCACATCGGTCAGACAACATAACTAATGTCTGATCTAGACTTTCACATCGATTTATTTGAAAGATTTTTTTTAAAAAAATGCCTTTTAGAGCTTGTAGGTTTCATGTTTTAATGGATAATTACCCCATAATATACTCATATTCACCTAGAAATACTGTAATATAAGCTTAAATTTGTAGCAAAGACATCGGAATTATTCTTAAAACCGATGTATAGCACTGTAATAGACATCGGCTGTGAACCGATGTCAAAGGCTGATGACATTTAACATCACACGCGAAGACATCGGTTCAGTTTTTTTTAACATCGGTTCTGAACCGATGTCTGATACCATATTTCTAGTAGTGAATCAAGTGTAAGAAAGAAGGGTTAATACATGATCTTAACTTACATTGGGTCATGACATTGTCTAATCAAGAAGTGGATATGAAATTTCAATCTTCTTAGATTTTAGTAATTTATCACTCATTTGTTATGAAATAACATCTTTCATTTTTTGTTAATTATCTAAAATCCCTTTTCATATACATGAAATTGATTGTTAAATATCTAATGTGCACAAGGGATTTTGAATTTTTACAAGTGAAGACATTTACATAATAATTAAAAAGATAATGGGTTCTATTTAATTATATTAGTGTGGGGATGTGTATATGTATATAATATAGGATTATTAAGACTTTAATGGGCTCCTATGTACTCTAATTTTATATACAAGACCAATTGTATTATTGGTTAGATTTTAATTCACATTTAGTTAACTTTATCATTTTATAAGAAAATATTATTTAATTTCTACCATATCATCTACACTAGATGATTTATTTTTTTGAATGATAAAATTTATTAATAAAATCATATGCACTAAATTATATGAAAGAATACGAGAAAATATTGAAAACTAGAATGACCTTTGACGATGAAGATGAACATTAATTTTATCTTGGGAATTCTTTTTATTTAATCTAATCTACCAATTGTGAAGATTTCAAATAAATTTAGTGTACAATATTTTTGTTGTTATCCAAATTAGTTTAATTTTGAAAATCCTAATCAATTAAGTTGGTATTTATTTTACCTACTTTTATAAAACATCAGTTGTGTTTTAGATATATTTTTATCTAGAAATTAAATTTGGGTAACTAATTGGGAAAAAAATCATGATGCTTGAGAAAGTATACCACCCATTGGCTCATTGTTTTTTACATACTTTTATTTGTGAATTGTTTCTTTTCTACGGCCTGTTTGAGTTTTTATCTTTCATTCATCAAATGAAATATTGGAAAACAATTTAAAAAAAATTGTTAGTGCGAACCAAAAATGATATTACCTTTAAAGTAACACCACAAGAAAGAAACTGAGCTTTTAACGACCGCCAAATCGATCATTATAAGGCCAAAATCGATCCTTTTCATCGAATAACAACCGACAC
Source organism: Apium graveolens (assembly GCF_009905375.1). Taxonomy (NCBI): domain Eukaryota; kingdom Viridiplantae; phylum Streptophyta; class Magnoliopsida; order Apiales; family Apiaceae; genus Apium; species Apium graveolens. The sequence goes on along the minus strand of NC_133656.1, from coordinate 199,612,016 downwards.
AAGAACGGTCGAATTAACCCTCATCAATGTTTACGTCTTTGGTCAAATTTTACATCATTTCACTATGACTACTAGCACGTTGGCATGACATATGTCAGGACTCATGCGGTATGTCATGGGTTACTACCTGACATGTCAGTGCCACACATGTCCTTATACATTTGTAAAGAAAGAAAACTCCGATTGTCTATTATGACTACCGCTTGGTCATTTTTTATTATTAGGACCAAAGTAGCGGATGCTATAACAAATGACGCGTTAAAAAGCACAACTCTTACCATTTATTATGACTATTTTTTTCATCATTTTTATTTTATTATGACCAATTCTCGGTCGATGAATCGGTTGGTATATTATAAGACCGAATTGGTCGTTATACTCTCAGAAAGTTTTTTTTGCGTTAAGCCTAATACCGACCAATTAGTAACGACTAAATAATGGGAAGGGCATTTTTCTTATGAATATGGTCGGTATTTTATGAAACTGGTGAGTATTTGTTGCCTAGAAATTATAATATTTAGTCATTACTTGTTCTTTTTTGTCGGTATTTATGTGTGTTTTGTTATGTATGAAATGCAACACGGAGAGGGTGAATGTATTTTATTGAATTTGAATTATCTTTTGGCTTTGGGAACAAAACAGTTGTATGAATTTGTACAGATAAAATTCTAAATGCTAACACACAAGCGGATTATCAAAAACTTACTTGATTTATATTAAATCAAATTTTTCTTGCTACAAATCTGCGTTTTTAAAAATAAGAACTCGGTTTCTTCTCTTGAGAGAATTCAAGATTTCCTAGATATGTTTGTTACTTCAAAATATAAGACTCGTGACATGCTTAAAAACTAAAAATTGATTAACACATTTTCTAAAGCTACTTTGTCTATTTTCATTGCTAGTATTAGCGTATCTGTTCAGAATCTACCAGGTCTGTGACCGTCCTTAGTCAAGTTCATCTTGGCCATCGATCTCGTATTCTTCACGCTATATTTGTAGGCTTTCCAATTCAGTGATAAAATTGTTTGTTGACCGGTAATCTTGGATCTTCAAATTGTCTGTATTCTGAATTATGGGGTTGTTTGTCGAGATCTCTTTTGTTGTGTAGAGATATCACATATCAATACGTAAAATGACTTTTCGATATCTCAAGTTCTCTACATGGATTTTGACTTATCGAGGTCTCCAGTTCTCTACAAGTAGAAAGACTTGTCGATATCTCAAGTTCTCTACATAAGCTTTTTGACTTGCCGATATCTCCAGTTCTCTACATAAGCTTTTTGACTTGTCAATATCTCTAGTTCTCTACATGAGGATTTGACTTATCGATATCTCTTGGGACTTCTCTACAAGTCATTTTAGACTTCTCGACATACTTCTCGATATTCCTTGATCTATGACTTATCGATATCTTACTTAAAACATTTTTCCTAGAACAACAATATTCAACTCCAAGCTTCTATACTTTTCTCTGATGCATGATCAGGATTGATCTTCTTCTAGAGTTTATTCCTTAGCTTGATGGTTGTTCATAAAAAAATTGTCCAGTTTAATCTACTTAGCACTTTTATCGACTCAAAAAATACAGTTACGGAATATAAATAGATTATCATACAATTTATCCTTAGGGTTGTCAAGATGACTTAGTCTTTGTTACGTCACTACCAAATAAATGGTCTTCAGCAACATCCAAAAATGGTGTTGCCAGAAAAAATGTTGCCTTATGTGATCTGAAACTTAAAAAAAATGATGTATGTTGACATAATAACCAAATGTCGGTATACATGTTTCCTTAGATTTCCTATGCCAACCCCTTTTTTGGTGTTACCTTAGACCTGCTAAAACTTTGAAATAGAAATAAGCGGGGGAATAATCCCGCTTGGAATTAAACCGAAAGCCCGCACACAATAAAACAAAAAATAAAATAGAAACACAGTTCTCTTTGTCTCGGTCTCTTCGCACAAAATCAAATACAAAGCCTCGCTCCCCACAAACCCTCATCTCCCTCAATATATCCTGGCCTCCAACACAAACTCAAACATTAAACATGATTCTCTTGTCCTAATCTCTCCATACGAATTCTTATCGCTATTCATCTCTCTCACCGCCGCTCGTCAAATCTTGGTTTTAAAGCTCAGTCTCGAAACTCTGCCCAAATTTAAAACTTAGATTCAAAGTTTCGCTCTAACTAAAGCTACACACCTTAATTATAATTTGTTTATAAACTCTAATTTTGGAATTTTTTATTTTGTTAAATTTTTATGTTTTTAGAATTTGTTTACAAACCCTAAATTTTGGGGGTTTTACTTTTTTGCATTTACGTGTGTGCTTTGTTTTATTTTTAATTTATCAATTTTCAGGTGGGTTTTTGTATGTAATTTGATTCATATGTTTATGTATGTATATGTGTGCCCTGTATCTTTACAATGTTGTTGAACATAAATTAGAAATGGGGTGCCTAGTCCAGTTTGTTATTTTGAAGGTGTGCATAGTCCAGCTCTAAAGTTCTGTGAATTCTCCAGTCCTAATATAATTATATAAATAACATTTGGATGCATGATTTTTAAATTTTGTAAGTAGTAACTACTGTAAAATATTGGCAAGTGAAGCTTAACTTTCCGTTCTAAGTAAAGTATAAGTCTTTCACTTTCTGACTACTAAAATATTCCTAGATTGTAGATATATCAAGGGACATTTTAAGGAGTTTCTACATTGAGATTGCTAATCTGAGGATGGGTATCACAGGGGAGCTTGTTGAGAGCGTCTTCTCCGAAAGCAAGTCCATCAGAACTCAAACCAATGTAAGTCAGTTTTGATAATTTTATCTTGCTCGCTAGTTTTGTTGCATATTATTTATCATCGTATAACTCTCGAGATCATTCTACATTAGCACTACATTCCGCAATCATGATACCTTTGCTATTTTAACATGGTTTCACTTCCCATTTTATTGCTCAATTTACACAGTTGTTTTTTTAATCGATTAGGTCACAAGTAACTTAGAAGGAAAAAGATAGAAGAGCTCGGTTAGATCTTACCTGTGTGGGGATGAATTCAACTCTGTTCTTGCGGAGGAGGATTCAGCTTCTGTGAGGAGCTCTAAAGTCACTTAATCAACTGAACCTGAATTTAGTTGGACCTGCGTAGATGATCACGTGTCTTCTGTTTGGAGCTCTGAAACTACAGTCACACAACCTATTCCAGAGGACTTGGTCGAGAAAACAGATGCATGGAGCAAGAAAAAGGATGTAGATATTCAAGAAGAAAAACAGAACTCAACCTTTAATTTGTTTCGCAAAGATGATACAGCAATTATGATCCAGACAACATTAAGAAGCTTTCTGGTCAATTCACACAGTTAGACTTGCACATTATATGCTTAATTAATTTGTAACTCATATTATCATAACAATCTCGCCATATGTTTATGTATCAATTCCTGATTTTAATTTTCCGAATTTGTAATTGTTGGATCTATTTTATCTAATAAAATGTATTCAATTATGTAACTGTGCAGGTCAGAATATGTAAAGAAAAAAGTATCGGGCATGTCTATGCCATGAAGAAGCTCAAAAAGTCTGAAATGCTACGTAGAGGACAGGTACTCTTTTGAATTGAATTTCCTTTCACCTCCTATTCTCTAACATACCAATTTATGTATTGACTTCTGTAGGGACTCTTGCAAACTAATCTGATCAGCTCAGTGTTATTTTAATGATTTCTAATTTTCCGAGGCATCAGAGCTCTCTTTTAGAATCATACATGTTTAACCGCACTGCCTTTTCACCAGCTCTGACCCTAACTGTCACCAGTGAACAATAATATTTTAATATATGTGGATGGTAAATTTAATAACAGAAATATGCTGATGATTTAGGTGGAATATGTCAAAGCAGAAAGGAATCTTTTGGCCAAGGTTGATAGTGGCTGCATTTTTTCGTTATACTGCTCTTTCTAAGATGAAGAGTTTTTCTATCTTATAATGGAGTATCTTCCCGGAGGTGAAATGATGACATTACTGAAATTGATATTGTTAAAATTGTACCTGTTATAAATTTATAGATAAAATAGATATTGTTTTACCCTTGTTTTTTAAAAGTTAATGTACTGTTTAATATAAAATGATAGGTATTTGCTTATAAAAAGTATCAAATTATGTTTAAAATAGTAATTTTCTAGATCTTAGCGAGAATGATAATGGAGATGGAAGAAGTTCCTCAACCTTGCTAGGAGGTGTTCAGTCTAATAACAGAAGTAGTACACCAAAGTGGTCACAACAGGAACAATTGTTGCACTGGAAAAATAACAGAAGATTGTTGGTATGTTTTCATTGGCCACTGAGCAAGTAATCATAATAGTAAAGTTTGATTGATATCTTAGTGATGGTAGATTTAAAATAAAATAGGCTGTTATCATTTATCATTGTTGCTTTGAGCACTTTTTTTGTGGTATCCTGGTGTCTTCTCAAGCTTGTGTCTTCGTATTGATAAGGTTTGCATTATTACTTGTATATTTCTATGCTTTCTGAGTTGGATGTTGGTCGTAGTTCTTGCGCATATTGCTTTTAATATAAAATTTTTTAACAAATTATTTGCTGCATCTAATAAGGTGCATTCGTGGTCATCAATTTTTAAGATAAACTTGATTGGTTATGTCACCTATTAAGTCTAATTACTTAGTTAAAATTGTAACTCGTTCTTGAAGTTTGTTGTTTGCTAATCAAACTTGAGTTGAAATGTAAACAGGGAAATTTACAACTTCAATTCTAGTCCAATGTAAATATTGTTAAGTGATTATTATCATGTATAGGATATTGATATTTATAGAAAAAGACTAGATTAAATCTAGTCTAAGTCGATGCATTTTAAATGGGTTGCAGAATTGCTAGTACAGACAAACATGACTCTCAGGAATTTGGTTCTTATATTGTGACTGTTTCAGCCATGATTTCGTTCGAGGCACCAAGATCCTCTGATACTTCAAATTACATGTAAACATCAAAAAACTGCACAGAGAAGTTGTTTAAGTTAATAGAGATGATTTTTCAGAATATGTGGATTTACTTTTTTTTTTTGGAAATATGCAGGAGGATCAAGAGAGAGTTAAGATGTTGATGGATATTGAAGAACTGAGTATACAAAAACCAAACAATGGCGGTGCAAGTAGAGCAAGAAATGCAAGTCCTTGATGCTTCTGCAGATCTTAGTTATAATATAATCTTTTGTTATATTATATGACAGACTTTTAAATATGATACTTATCATGTCTGGCTAGATTTTATATGAAACATGTAATTTTATCTAGGTGTCATAAACTTTTAAGCCGAAATAGTTTGAATTGTTATGACTTGAAAGTTAATTCGAGTATGACTTAAGTGTTTAAACTGGAATTATTTTGATACTTATGCATATCTTAGTTTGAATTGGTTTGATTATTATTTTAATTTGTTTGGACAAATTTGATTTATATTCGGATGTTCTTTTTAAGTAACAAGTTGTTCAGAAATTACTACAAAAAATGTTGCATTAGCCCAATAAAGTGTTGGCAAAAATAAATCAACCGGTGTTGCTATAAATAGATCAAGTGTTGGAAAAATTAAGAAAGATGTTGCAAGAAGATTTAAAACAACATCAAATTTATGTTTCTATTGACTAGAGGGTGTTGCTATAAATTTGAAGGTGTTGTTTTTGAGTAAAACATGTCGCCGTAGGCCCTAAGGCAACACAATATGAATGTTGGCATAGTTTTAAAAAAAGTATTGGCATAACATCAAAGGCCACATGCAAATTTTCAACACCCTCAAAATTGACCAAAGTGTTGCCTTACGCCTTATGGCTACATTTTTTTAGCATTTTTAACATTTTTTTTTGGATGTTGGTGAAGACCATTTATGTGGTAGTGTGTATAGGCATGTCTTGTACAACAATCTCCCCAATTTGTGAGAAGATTATATGTCACAAATTAATGTCTGATAACAACACTAACCCCAAGCTAAAATAAAAGAAAATAAGACAGACCAAATTATAAAATACAACTTTTATACATTCTTGCACTTATATACATAATGGAATTACATGATCATCTGAATTTCTCATAACCTGGTTGTTCTCTAATTAGATTCTTGAGTCCGACTAGGCATTCAAGTTCTTCTATCTCTTACAACTTCTACGAGCTTGAGCCATTCACTAATCTACCAATTATGAAGATTTTAAAATAAATTCCATTTAAAATATTTTTTCTTGTCCAAATTAGTATAATTTTGAAAATCATAATCAATTAAGTTGGTATCATGTATAATTTTTTGATCTGGACGGGGATTCCTCAATACGGTGTGCGGTCATCTCCTCTGTCTTCGTAAACTATTATCCGCTGCTTTATGTTGGTCAATCACAGAGCCCATTTCCGCTGGTCTCTCCCAGGATGTGAGGAGCAGCTCTTATCCATTTTTAACGGGGTAACATGGCTATTTTGATGATAATTTATCTGTGAGGACGTACTACTAAGGGGTATCAAGGAGGGAATTAAAACTTTAAAAAATATTTTGAAGCCCATTCGGGCACAAGACTATAATATTTGGCTTTATATTTAGGGTAATGAAAAAAATTCACAATACAAATTTATTAGTGCCAACTCCCCCATCTAAATTTTAACAATACTAAGTTATTAATGTCAGCAGGGCATATAGTTTTACCAACTTAAAAAAAGGACAAAATGACCTTACTCATATGGTGTCTTTTTATCAATATAGTTAAACTAGTGTGAGAGGATTAATAATAAACCCTTCAAATATGTTCCACTTAGTAAATTCACCTTACCTTAAAGGTGTTATTATTTTTTATCTGCACTTACGATTTTCTTTATATTATTGTTTTTATATGTAAGTTGCTATTATTTTTTGTTGGCACTTACAATTTTTTGATATTGTTTTCAAATGTTTTTTTATATAAATGAAAGGTAAAAATAAAAATATATTGTGTACAAAATAATTCATAAATACAAGTAGGTAAAAAAGAACGGATATTATCGGAAGTGTAGTTTCTCAAGTAAAACTATGTACATGAAGTCATAAGTTTTTTTTTCAATTAATTACACAAATTTCATTTGTAGATAAAAAATATATCTAAAATTGATATTTTATAAAAATAGGTAAAATAAATATCAACTTTATTAATTTTGATTTTCAAAATTAACATCGATATTATAATAATATTTCAAGAAATATTTAGAAAACTATATGTTTAAAATCAATCAAGTGACTGAAGTTTTTGAAAATACATATAGTATATTATGTTGTTGTATGTTTTACTATGGTAGTTGAATTTTTTTTTAAAAAAAACCCACAAAATATATTGTCAATAAAGTGAGAACATATAGCATGAATTAAAGGTTGTTTTTAATTTGTATAATAAGTCTTTTCTATTCTCCTAAGTACAATGTATACACCATTATGTTTGGAGTTGTTACACAAATAGGATAGCATAATAAAGATGAAGATATGCTTATAAGACTATAAGATAGCCTACTAATTCTAACTGCTACAAGTAGCCAAATGGGCGTGTCGGATCACCTTACTCGTTCTGGCTCGCCATTTTACTTGTGAAAAAATAGCACAGTTTGGGCCGAGTTAGAATCGACACAACTCGTATTTATAGACGAAGCGAGCACGGGTTAAAGAATCTAGATTCGTAAATCGGCACGGTTTAGCACACAGCTCGTCACGTGTTTTGACCCGGCTCAATTCGTTGAATCGCCTCGGCTCACCAACTCGTATAACTCGCCAAGTGGACAACCAACTCTTAACGGCTCGTGCAGCTCGGCATGGCCCCCATGTAATTCATAGGAAACACAATATAATATCAATTCAGAATCCACCCCAGTTACCATAATTTATTCATCTTTCCTTATTCCGTTCCCCAAAAATTATTTTAAAAAATGTAAGGATAATGAATTATATAATATCTTTTCTAGTTACTATTGACCTGATATATCGTAATTAATATTATTCTTTAATTTAGTAGCATAATTTAATCATCAACTTCAATTGAAGTTAATTTTTAGTTTACAATATGAATAAAAGACAAAAGATAAATTATAAGATTATTAGTTTAAAATAATAGTATTCGTTCGTACTAAAATTTCACATCCAAAACTTTTTTACCTCCAACAACCACTGTCTCCTTTCTTTTAGTGAGTAGTTCGCCAACCTCTCTTAATAACATATGATACAATTTCACTTCACGACACGGCCAAAAAAAGATACTGTTGCGCTCGAACAGTTGAGCGGCCGCCGGCCATCAACTTTCAAGTAATTTCTTCTAAAACAAACTAAATATTTTAGCTCATGAAATGGCGAAGGAAAAGAAAATTATTCATAAAAAAGTTTTATAAATAATAATTGAATTTCTAATATATATATTTGGTCAATCCACCAATTCTTAATCATTTGATGTTCCTTTCACACACTACTCATAAATATAATATTAATAATATTGAAATTGAAACATGAGTTTTCCACATTGCATGCCTTAGGTACGGATGGGATTAGATAAAAATTAAAATTAAATAGAGCCTAACTCGCCTCGGCTCTCTCTGCCCAGGGATAGCTGGGCTGAGTCCCACACTCGCCTGCCTGCCAACAACAATTCTGCAAATCTTGTAACTCGTCTATCTCTTTAAACTCGTGTGTCATACACGAACTAACTTATCTTCATTTGGCCCGAACTCGGCATGAATTTCCAAATTATACATGCCGTTTACGAGTCCTGAATTAGCCAAATCAGCTCGCTAGCAAACCCGCACGGCTCATTTGGCCCTCTTGTTTGGCCACTTCTACTAGCCACCATGCCAACTACTTCTTAAAGAGATGTGAGAAATCATAGGCATGCACTTTTTATCGTACAATCTTTTTTATGTTGATTTAAAGAACATATATTATTTACTATAAAGACACGCATATATTATATTTGATATTTGAGAAAATGACATCTTTTTCATAGTAGGTTTTTAAAATCGTAATCTTCAAATATACCATGCATTTCGTAATTATTTTTTATTGATTTATTAAGATTTCACCTAAAATATATTAATTATTATATTTAATTTGTATTATGCATATACAAGAATTGTGCCCTTGTAGTTTTTTTATTATTTCTTTTCTTATTCTTTTGTGAAGAAAAATAAAAAATGGCTTTCATCCAAGATTTTTATCTTTTTCAGCTAACTTAATTATCAGTTCAAATTGTTATTATTAGTTTAATTCCCTACTAGTATTTATTCATTTTTTTTGACCTAAACCTCCTTAGTTTGATCAGAAAGTCCAATTTCCTTTTTCTTTGAAAACAATCAATAAAAAAGGGGTTAATTGACCGAGAAAATGTCCTAAATAATTACTATGATTATAGTGTGTGTACGGAATAACCAACGTATGTTTTGTATCCTATATACCCAATTGTGTGTATATTCACAAAAAACGTGTGCTTGATTGAACGGATCCTGCAAATATTCCAAATAATTCCCCTACTCCCTCACATTCTCCTCTCGTATTCGCATTAAATAAAAATATTAGTATCAAACTATCCGCCGATCTCACATTTCATTCTAATTTATACCTAGCGCATCCATTTTGCTCTCTATATGGTAGGCACTCTGCATCATATACACACATAATATACACACACATTTTTCATCATTCAACATCTTTAAACACAAGAGGTAACTATGATAACACTATAAATAACTTACCTATAAATTTCTCTACAAAATGAAAGCAATCAGGGCTTTGCCAATACCTGATGTGTATACATCAACCGTTCGATTCGATGTCGGCATACTTATCTGCAAGAAACAAGTTGGAATTCATCATACCCATTTAAAAATCCAGAAAAATTGAATGAACGTCCCTGAAATGTGTTTCAGAATTTTTTTTCCACAAACACATATGCACACACACGGTCACACGGAACTCTAGAGGGAGTAAAACCGAGCACGAGGCCAATTTCAGATTGAAAAATGAGTGAAAAATTAGAAAGATATCGAGGAGAGATGGAGAGACTCAAGATAGTTCGAGAGATGCACGGGAGAAAAGAAAGATAGGTCCGGGGGTTTTATTTGGGCCAGTGTAGTTTAGGAATTTTTCCAATTAAAACCTCCCTTTTTCCATTTTGTAAGAGATAATTTTTCCTTTCATAAATTAAAAATAACATTACGCCATAGATTAGATGCTGCAACGCTTCATCATGGTATTGCAGAGAAAAGTGTAATAGTAGCCTTCTAAAGTGATGTTTATCGCGGCCCTTCCTTATTGATGTTGCGGTATAGTTGCAATGTGTTTCCAAAATGATATTTATATAAATATAATCTAATAATTATTTACATATAAATAAAATAATAATTGAAATATATATTTTATTCATTCTTAAAAGTTAATAATAATATTGTAGTGATTTACAATATTATATACAGATTGATTAAAAGATTATACTAATTAACAATTTCAAGTAATTGAATCATTCAACAAAACATAAAAGACAATCATATAAAAAGTTATAATAATTACACTAATGGAAATTTAAAAATGAACATATTAAAAATGACTGAAATGCTAAATATTAAACTTACTTGAAGATTCAAGATGATTACATGGATAAGAAATCGACCAAATGGAGGAAACAGGGAGAAAAAATGGTCATAGTAGGTGAAATTGGGGCTACTCCAAACTTAAATGAAGAAGTAGTAGAGTTTCTAAATTTTTGGTTAAATTCGACCGGAAGGAATTGTACATTCACATGGCTTAAAACGACGATATATATAGCTAAAAAATAATGGCCATCGATTGTATTTGTAAATACAACGGAATGAAGTTGCAATCAAGTTTAAATTCTCTGAAAAAAGAATCATTGTTTCCCTCATTTTCAACAAAAAATTCAAACACCGTGAGAGTTTTCCCGCTTTTTACGAAACTTAATAACAATCGTTTTCGGTCGAAATCATTTTTAAAATCTAAAAAAAGCGTGCATTACACAAAATATGGCCTATCACAACCCCGTCCAAAAATATGTTACCCAAATATGTTTCATTAGCTATGCTACAGGTGGTCTAATGTAACATTGTGATTTTTGTGTTACCAAATATGCCAAAAACGTGGTGTTGCGTTAGCTAGAAAGTGTTGCAGCTTGTAACATAACTGTCAAAATTTTACATTAGAGTATTAAAATATTAATATGATATTTTTGAAGATTAAATATTAATTTAAATTCATTTTTTTAAAATATAATGTTATATATAAATACATATTTAATAAATGAGATACATAATACACAAATATTCAAAATAAAAAATTATAAATATCAAAGATGTAATATATAAATTCATAAAAATTAATAAAGTATATAAAAATAGTATAATTATTTGAATAATATTTATTACATAATTATTTGAGTTTAGGCCTGAATATATATCCAAATTATGGGCCCGGTAATTTTAAAAGAGGGGAAAATTTTGGGCAAAAAGCCGCCCAAATTTTTTCAGACAAATTGAAATTTTTGATAAGCTAACCTTCCGTCCCTCACATTCTCTCTCAGCACACTCTCTTTCCCTACCCCTCTCTCTGCTCTCTCTCTCTTTTTCTCTCTCTATCTCTCTCTCCGTCTACCATTCTCATGATACTCTCTCTATCACTCTCTCTGGTACCATAATCTTACCATAATATTACTGCCATCTATCTACCCCCTCTCTCCAACCCCGATATCTCTCTCCCAACCCCCGATTCCTCTCACCCAATTCTCACTCTCATGTTCTCTGTTATTAGCACTGACTACATTTTAGATTGATGACTCTTCAAATTATTTGATTCAAAGTTATGGTTGTGCCTAATTTGTAAACTTCAAATTAGGGCTTTTTAGAAATGGGGTCATAGATTTTGAGTTCAAATAGGGCCCTTCAACAATTTTATATCTTTGATTACAGGTCTTCATCGGTAGATTTAGAGCTTTAGAGTTTCAATTTTTGGTATTTTGATTTCAATATTTTTGGTATTTTTAGAGATTTTGGGCCTTTTATATGTTGGACACATCAACATATATGTTTTGATTTTAAATATTTTGGTTTTTATTTTGAATAAAGTGCGTTATTTACAATTATAGCAATGTGCGTATATGTTTTTACTAGTTCTTCTTCAGTTTTTTTATTCACTCATTGTGTTCTTTGGATTGTTGTGTTTAATTGATACTTGTACGATTTAATTATTCATTTTATCAGCATGTGAATATAAGACTAGACTTACATTGTTTAATTTTTGCTCAATGTGTATTTTATCAGAATGTAAATTAAGTATTTAAGACTAAATCCTGGGTCCGAGGTTTGGTTTGATTTGGGGCTATTACTGTTTTTAAATAGTATTGCAGTTTCTATCTGTGTCCATTATTCATGATACTATTTTTTGTGCACTTTTCCTTTTGGAATTTTTGATATGATACAATAAAGATTTGGGACAATGGGGTTTGGTTGGAAAGTGTAATGTAATCAAAGTGGATTGTTGCTGAAAAGAATTTGATTGAGTTGTGGCTGGGCTCATTGTATGGTTCTGCAGTTTTTACATTGGCTTCAAGGCTACTTGTATCTCAATTTCATGGAACTCGTCATTCTGGTGGTATCGGTATCACATTGCTGCTAGTCAGAATGGAGCTTTAAAATAGGCTATTATATTGTCTGATATTGGTGGGATGTCAACCGGTATTAGTCTCATATACCAGACAACTAAAAATGACTCTGGAGAAGCTGATTTATTCTTCTCTGCCATCTGATATGAATTCCATCATCCCCTGTATTTGTTCTTTTACAGTATAAAATTTCCATATATCTATATAGCACTCATTTTGCTTGGACCTTTTGCTCATTTGTTTGTTTTCATGTCATTGTGAGGTGTATTACTTCTAGTTAAATGCACGTCTTCTGATAGCCACATTATATCAAAGAAATATATGTTGTCTGATAGCCATATGATAAATATAAATACATATAGTTAAATGCACACACACATACATATTTATAGTTAAATACTATATTGCCCATTTAGTAAGACAAAGTGTTATATTATTAGTGCATGAAAGTTTGTAAAAGTGACAGAATATAATACTTATTACGGAATATACGATCACTTCTTCTACTTGCCAAAAATCTGATTTTGATATCAAAAATCTGATTTTGATTTAATTGATTTTGAATTAGGCCATGGAGAGTAAAAAGATGAGAAACAATCTCACATTGTATCAGACGTAAGATGCTACATCATTCGAATAAAACTCCCTATGATGTGAAATATCCTTTTAATACAATTAAATAGGATCTTTCACATCACCATGGTCTATAAGTTTTATCTGAATGAAGTAGCATTTTACATCTGATGCATTGTTAGATTTTTTTCCCTTAATTAATGCTCTTGGAAGATCAACCTCGACGAGTCTGAATATTCGACAAAAGCAGCAGCAGAGTCCGACAAGTCGACAAAAGCTATCATGTGGGCTACTGATTACCTTCAATTTTATAAGCGTATAACGCTATCTATTAAGTCGTGAACTAGTTTAACTTTTGTTTATGTAATTTAACTTTTGTTGGATGTTGGATGTTTTAGTAGGGGGTTGGATGTTTTAGTATGATGGTTGTTGGATGGTTGGATGTTTTGGGAAGATGTTTGTTAGATGTTTGCTGTTTTGGATGTTTTATTGAATTTGGGGTTGCTTAAATACCAATAGCACATTTTTAATTTCTTATTTGTCAAAGTGTTATATTAGCTTCATAAACTGTTACCGTAGACAATGTAAAATATTTCAGTAGCTTGCTTACAAATGTTACATTAGCTAATAAAAGTGTTACCATAGGTTCTTAAAATACACCATAAAAGTGTTACCCACAGGCCATTTTGCATGCCACGTCAGCATGCCATGTCAGCATTCCACGTCATTTTGAAAATTCATGGGCTCTCTAATATAACATGCGTTTTACGTTACATTTGGATTTTTTTTGTTACCTTAGGGGCCTAGGGTAACAGAAAAGGCCATGTTACAGTAGGCGACGTTTATGTTAGATTAGGTACCCTAAGCTATTACCGAAAAACTAACTTAAATTTTATGTTACCTTAGGCTGTTTTTGGCCTTTAGTAACGTTAAAAGGGCCTTGTTGTAACATTTTTTTTGGTTACAACAGGCTGTTTTGGTGTAGTGGTGCAGTGAAGTTGAATTTTAAAAAGAATTCACCAATTAACGGGAAAAATTCAATTAAAAATAGAGGGAATAAGGTGGAGTTGTGTGTGGGATGGTGTAATTTGTAGTTTGTATTTTAATTTAGTTCGTATTGGAGTAAGACTCTCTCTATATAAATGAATATATATATATAGAGAGAGATATGAAATCGAAACTAATCTATTCTAAAAACTAACAACTAATGGCAATAATTCATTTTTTAACTGAATCCCCACCACACAAATCTTATCAAAGTCCCACCTCCCTCGTCAAGTCCGGCATGTTTGTCCCTCACGTACATGTATGTATTATTCTATCCATTTTTAATTTAATTTTTTCGTTAATCGATAACCTTTTTTTAAAATCCGAATTAACTATATTTTTCTGCATTTCCCGAAAATCAATTTTCTTATCATATATGCTATATTCTAGTGATAAATCACTATTTATACTTATCAGAATCACTAAATCGAAATTACTATTATTTTATAACTTACTACATCTTAGTGATTTCCATAAGTATAAATATTTATTTATCGCTGGAATATGACATATATGGTATGCATACGGATCATTGCAGTATATAATAAAATACAGTGAAGTCAATTTTTTTTAAAGAAATCGCTGAATGATAGGAAAAAATTATTTAAAATGGAGGGGATTGAGTGGGGTTGTGTGTAGGAGGGTGTATTTAAGTTGTATGTGTGTTAATTGTGCTTAAGTTTCTAGTTTTTTTTAAGGTCGTTTCTATTTGAACAGCCTCTATACAAGAGATAATCGCTTAGTCTATATTTAAGCAAAAGTTTATATTTTAAATTTCTTATGGTTATAACTTACAAGTTACAACCATATCAAATCAAAGAGTCTTCAAGTATGTATAAGCTAATTGTGACTGTAGTTTAGTAATAGTGTTTCTGTTTTATAATATAAAAAAAGAAGTTAAAATAGGTGTAATTTGTAAAATTTGTAAACTAGCATAAGATATATTGGACTTTTTGAAATGTTTTTTATTTTCCTTGTTGTACATTGTTTTTTGGTATACACTTGATAATATTTATTTAAATACAGGAAAAAAATAGCATGACCACATTAACATATTGGACAATAAATAATATATTAGAACATAATTTATTATGGAATTTGAAATTTTTGTCTGGTATAGCTTGCAAATTTTCCAAATATGCTATAGATAAAACAAAATAGATGGAATCAAATTAAAATTTTAAAAGTTGCAGTTCCATGCATATTTGTCAAGTTCATGCAGTACAATTATAATGTTTACTTAACACTGTACTGCAAGAAAACTGGATCTGCGGAACTCTCTAGCTTCCGATCATTTTTTAGATGCTCAGATTGACTGCTACGATAATCCATCCACACGCAAAACTGTTGAATCGCCTCTCTTTTCTCCTCTCCAAGACTCAGCATTCCATCTTTCCTTTGTTTAACTAACTTCTCTACTTTTCTTACTTTATTCTCCAACTAATAAACATAGGAGATATTATTCTCCTAACTATTCTGATCATTCCCAAAAAATAGGAGCAACTGATGTTGTTGTGTTGTTAAAACGGATAGACATATCATATATAACAAATACATGATGAATTTTTATCTAAATACTAATTATTTACGTCTAATACCCCCTCAAGGTGGAGCCGGTGTTGATGTTTTACAAAGGCCGAGCTTGGATACTAATTTTTGAAACTGTGTTGCGCTAAGCGATTTGGTAAAAATATCGGTGAATTGATCAACTGATCAGATGAAGGTTGGTTGAATGATCTTTTATTGAATCTTCTCTCGTACAAAAGTGGAAATCTATTCCAATGATTTTGGGACGCTCATGAAAAATCGTATTTTCGGATATATGTATGGATGCTTGATTATCGTAATTTAATGGTATTGGAGATGTGTGCGATATTTGAAAATCTTTAAGTAAGTGACAGAGCCATTTTAATTAAAAAGTAATATTAGCCAAAACTCAATATTTTGCTTCTGTAAATGAATGAGAGACTGTTAGTTATTTCTTTGATTTCCATGATATAGGATTTGCACCCATCATAACAAAATATCCAGTAGTAGAACAACGAGTCGTAGGACATCCAGCCCAATCTGATTATGTAAAAACCTTTTAAATAAAAATCACTTTTGGAAGATAACATAATATCATGATTAATAGTACATTTTAAATAATGTACGATTCTCATAGCAGCCTGAAGGTGTGATGTGCGAGGCTTTTACATAAATTGACTAAGATATGTCACTGCATAAGTAATATATGGGCTCGTGACTATAAGATATAATAAGCGACCAATGAGGCGATGAAATTATCCGGGATCTGGAACTAACTCACCATCATTATGAAGTAATTTTAAATGTTGTTCCATTAGAAAAGGAGAAGGTTTTGAATCAGATAGACCAGAATCTTGTAAAATGTCAATTATGTTCTTCCGTTAGCAAATAATATACCTTCTCTTGAGCGGGAAACTTCAATGCCAAGGAAAAATTGTAAATGACCAAAATTTTTAATAGGAAATAAACACTCAAATTTATTTATGAGTCGTGTTATAGCTTGTTGGTCATTACACGTGATGACGATATCATCCACATAGAAAAAGGACGGATAATGATGTGCGTCCTTTGTGATAAGTAAATATAGAAGAATCGACAATAGATTGCTTGAAATCAATAGAAATTAAGGTGGTGGAAAATTTTGCAAACCATCGCTGTGATGATTGTCAAAGGCCATAAATAGATTTATTAAGGCGACAAACGAGATTACCTTTAGGAGAATGAAAACCTGGCAGTAAACTCATATAAACTTCTTCATCAAGGCCCCCTTGTAAGAAAACATTATTTACATCAAGTTGATTTGCATGCCAACCCTTGACAGCTACGATAGATAATAGTGTGCAACCGGCATAAAGTGTCATGATATTTAATACCTTCACACTAGGTATATCCTTTAGCAACCATTCGTGCTTTGTAATGTTCAATGGAGCCATCAGATTTACATTTAATTTTATAAACCCATTTGCATCCAACAAGGGTCTTTCCCGGTGGAATGAAAGTTAATGTCCAAGTCTTGTTGTGTTATAAAGCTTGAATTTAAGGGACATTGCATCACACCATTCTTGAAATTGCACGGCCTTTTTGAAAGATTTAGGTTATGTGGAATTAAGAACCTTACTTAAAAAATATTATTAGAAGTGTTAGATATATTTGATAATGTTATGACTAATATGATTTATGTTTAGTTTTCAGATCTTACTTAACAGGAAAAATCAGTACTTAACTGGAAATTAGTACTTATACTTAAGTCAGAACTTAAGATATCAGAACTTAAGTTATCAGGAGATATTTATCAGGAGATAATATCAGGACTTAAGGAGACTTTCAGATAAGGAAGGCGGCTGATTGAAAGAAAAGAAGATCAAGACAAACGCAAGAAGAGATATGCATGAAGAAGGAATTCTATGAGGAATAGAATACTTGGAAGAAAAGATAACTAGTTGATATATTTTAGGAAGCATAATTACATTCCATATCAATTAGAATTTATCTTGTAACTGTGGAGTATATAAACACAGACATAGGGTTTACACTATATGTGTTATCATAATCGAAGTTATTATTCATTGTAACCCTAGCAGCTCTCGTGATAAATTGTTCATCACTGAGAAAGGATAGTTTCATATTGTAACAGAGTTTATTGTGTTAAATAAAATCTGTTTTCTGTGTTCTTATATTCGATTTGATTGTGATAAACACTGTATTCAACCCCCTTCTACAGTGTGTGAGACCTAACAAGTGGTATCAGAGCAGATTTGTTAACAAACAAACAGTTTAAGATCCAAAAAAATCATGTTTGAAGAAAAACAAACTCCAACCAAACCCACCAAAACTTAAGAACCTCCAAAGACTCAAATATATAGTCGATATGAGACTATTAGAGTTCCCATAATGAAACCATCTCAATATCCCATATGGAAGGTGAGGATGTCTATGTTTCTGGAAGCTACAGATCCAGAATACCTTTACAGAATCAATGAAGGACCACACAAGCCAACCAAACTCTCTATTGTAGATGCAGGTGAACCAGAAAAGTCTGTTCCAAAGGAGAAGAGTGATTACACTGCTAAAGATATCTCATCAATGGCGAAGGATGCTAAGGTACGACACTTGCTGCATAGTGCCATTGATAATATCATGTCAAATAGGGTAATTAACTGCAAGATTGCAAAGGAGATATGAGATGCCTTGGAGACAATATTCCAGGGAACTGATTCAATTAAGAAGAACAGTAAGACTATACTCACTGAAGAGTATGAGCATTTTGACTCAAAACCTGATGAGTCATTTACTGGTTTATATGACAGATTTGTCAAACTCTTGAATGATTTGTCACTAGTTGACAAGGAATATGATTGTTAGGGCAAAAACACGCGCTATAACACACGTTAGTATATGCGTTCGCAAGTAATATAGAATACTTTCTAGTTCGTTCCCACAGAGACTCGGACTAATTATGTTTATTTAAACTCACTCACCAATGTATCTTTACTTCTCAATGTTAAGACAAAAACACTTAGAATTATATTAACTAATTGTTAACTACAATTAACTACTAAAATTAACCACTTAATTAACACTTCAGATTAACAATAATAAAACACTCATGAGATCACAACTTTATTACTACTTCCTTCAATATTCATTGTTATTACCCTTAGTATGCAATAGTGATGATATTAATCGAATAACACGAAACTGATAAAAACCAACTTTCATTGTACTAATACCATTCTACCAAACATCCACAATTAAGATAGAAGTTGAATATGCATCAATTATGTTGAGTCCCTATATGTCTACAGAAATTGACAACATAATGATTTAAGTACAAGTTATTCCTTTTGATTACACAGGGCGAATAAAAAGGTTAGAGTTACCCACTAATCATGCAATATCATACATGAACCTATGCTAGCATGGAAAATTCTAAATCTCGAGATCCACCGTCGCTTCACAAGAGATTAACTCCCTATCTTATATGTTCGCGATGCACATAAGACGAATACACACAACCAACACTAGATATCATACAATCATCACACACTACGGTATTAAATAACTAACTAAAGAATTCCATAGTAAATCCGTTACAACCCCATGATCACGATCAGCCCATGTTAGCACTTATCGTCATCATGGGTTCATATGAAAACATGATAAATAAACACAAGAGAATAATAACTAAACTAATTATATTAAACCAGAGTACGTCACAAGAGTAAATAGGTTCAAAGCAAAGAAAACTAGCATCCAACGTTACAACGAAATAAAGAATCAAAAGAAAATATGCTTCCTCTTCGTTGCGGTGTGCTAAAACGGTCTTCTTCCTTATCTCCTTCGCTCCTCGATTAATACAACGATTCAACACACGTGAAACGTCTCTGAATCTACTTATATAGAAGTCCCATAAAACTCAGATTACACAGAAGTTGGAAGCCAAATAGAAGTAGAAGTCTAAAATAAATATTTTAATTTCCCGACCCTGCGCGGCCGCTCAGCAAAGCTGAGCGGGCGCTCAGACCCCTACTTGAAATATCTAATTTTTACTCCGTTTCTTCGCTGTAATCTGCTCTTTTCTTCCCTCTCGCGATGCTAGACACATGCCAAGGCTTATTATTGATGATTACTCCCCCGAAATGCAACTATTACCCTGAAATGCACAAACACTAGAAAAACGCATCAAATACACAAAATACTTGATTTCAAGACACCAATTTAAGCCATTTTAAGACGTTCTAAGTGCTATAAAATGCCACTTATCACACCCCCAAACTTAAATCGATGCTTGTCCTCAAGTGTCACAGACTCAAAAACAAATAAAAACATGCATGAATGCAATCTATATGAAATGCAGCGATCCCCCTTACTATGAACAAACCAACCAACTTACAACATCTCAACAAATGCAATTAGGCGACTAAAGATCAATCAAACCATGCCAACTAACATACAGCCAGAAACGTGGTGTGTGCAGATGCTTAACAGATATGCATAAACACATACTCTTTTTTTTCTTTTTTTTTTCTTTTTTTTTTCAAAATTTCTGAGCAAGTGTGTTTCGCTCCATCTTGCTCAACCCTAGACTACTCGCATAAACATACGAGCCTGCTACTAGCCAATTGACGCCTAGCCACAATTAGCAACAAATACCATTTTTCTACTCCATTTTTTTCTTTTTCATGCCTTTATCACTAAGAACCTATTATAAAATTCTAAGCATAATAAATAGATTAACCTCGAAAACAATCAGATCATAACAACAATCTAGTCCTAAAGCATTCTCTAAGACTTATTGAAAATACAAGTGTTTCTAGCATGCATATCAACCTAGATGACTCAATCATCACTTTAATATTATCACTACACTCGCATCAACATGACAAATCAGTCGGTAAATCATCGCATAAGGGATCATGGTACATGCATGAGCTACATGATATGATAAACAAATAAAGCTATATAAAAAAAACTATATGGCAAAAATTATACAACTATATAAACTAACTATCATGAATATGCAGCTATATGACACACACACAACATATTCCTTAACTACCACCCCCAAACTTAAAATCTTCACTGTCCCCCGTGAAGGTAGTAGAAAGAAACACAGGGTATACCTACTCGGAGTCATCATCATCATCACCCTCAGTGGGTGGTGTATCAGGAGGCGGATATGCAGAGTCCTCACCAAAAACTGGCCACTAGATGTCAGCTCCAAGGCCTCGAAAAGCAGTCCCTAGCGCAAGGGTGAGCTCCTGAGCAAACCTGCTCTGCGTCTCATACATAGCATCCATCCTCCGTGATAACCTCGTATATTGGGCATCAGCCATCCCAGCACCCTCCTGAGCTCTCGAAGAACCAGCCTCATCACGCCTAGGCCTCGCTATAGTAGCACCTCGTGCTGGACGCCCTCCTGGAAGACGATAACCCAGCCCATGCTCCTCGGGCTCACCACCGGTCCACTCCTGCATCGCATTCAGAGTCCCGGAATCAATAGGAGCGGCCGGCAACTGCAACTGCTCATGAGACGGCCAGTTCACTCCCACCGCTCGGCAAAGCTTAGTAACAGTGGATGCATACGGGATGTTCATGTGCTTAGCTCCCCTCAAAAACTTCAGAATTCCTTGGTAGATGAACTCACCAAGGTCCACATAGTATTTCTCATTCAAAATTCCCCACAACAACTGTGCTCTTTCAACTGTGACCTCATGTGCATGCGAACAAGGAAGAATATTAGCACAAATAAATGCATTCCATGCACAGGCATACCTGTTCATCGTGATCGCCGGAAAGTAACGATACTCATTAGTTCCTATCTTGAAGGTCCAAACTGTGTCCGGCCTACAGAGAGTAGCACAAATCAAATCCAAGTCAAAATCCTCAGCAGTTTTCTCGTTCCAGTTCTCCTCCGTGGGCTTCCTCTCTCACTGCCCAATCACACGGCGAATCTCCGCTGGGTGATAATCCACCGTCATCCCCCGTACCACAGAAAACCCATTCTTCTCGGCCTTCGCGTTCGCATAGAACTCGCGAACCATGCTCATCGGCACTGCTTCAGGTGACTCACAAAAAGCTATCCACCCCTTCTCAGCAATCATAGGTAACAACTCACCATCCCTCCCCGATGGTAAAAATCCCCTCTCCTTCAGAATCGGCTTCCCCAAAAGCCTAGTGTACTCCTCCTCCGCAGCCCTGTCATTCAACCGAGGCCTCGCAGCAGTACCCCTCGAAGAATCAGCCGTAGGCACAGTGCTGCTGCTATCAATAGTCCTTGCTCTCTTGGGTGCCATTGAATCTGAATAAAAGTGCTTGAGAATTATGTTTTTCTATTTGGGAGAGAGTTTGAGTGTAGAATTTGTGTGGGAGATATATGGGATAGGTGTATGTATATATAGGGAATGGATTATGGTAGAATTTGATTAGGAGTGGGTTTATGGGTAAAAATCATGGTATAATGGGGAATAGGTCGTGGGTTTTATGGGCTGAAATTTGTGTTTTATTTTTCTGATTTTTTTATATTTTTATTAACTTAAAAAAATTTCTGTCAGCCGACCCCTGAGCGGTCGCTCAGCAGCGACCGCTCTTGCTGAGCGGTCGCTCAGCAGAGCTGAGCGGGCGCTCAGGGGGTTACTGGAAAAAAAAATTCAGCCCGGTTTTTCTGATTTTTTATAGTTTTGGATAGGTTATTAATTTCTAAGGGTTCCTATAACAACAAATCATGGGTTGCCTCCCACGCAGCGCTTCTTTTTCGTCATTAGCTTGACGTTGCGTACCTTCCTCAAGTTGACAATAAAACGGCACTAACCACTTCTCGGTTTGCCGTGTCCCCATAGTAGTGCTTCAAATGCTGACCATTAACCTTGAATGCTTTGTCCGAATCATTTTCAAAAATCTCCACCGCTCCGTGTGGAAACACAGTTTTGACAATTAAAGGTCCAGACAACCTTGATTTCAACTTTCCAGGAAAAAATCGGAGACGAGAGTTGAATAAGAGAACTTGTTGCCCCGACACGAATAACTTAGGATGTAGTTTCCTATCGTGCCACCTCTTCACCTTTTCCTTGTAAATTTTGTTGTTTCCGTATGCTTAGAGTCGAAATTCATCAAGTTCATTAAGCTGAAGCATTCGCTTCTTTCCAGCTGCATCCAGATCCAGGTTCAACTTTTTCAATGCCCAATAGGCCTTATGCTCAAGCTCCGCAAGTAAATGACATCCCTTACCATACACAAGTTGAAACGGGGATATACCAAGTGGAGTTTTGTATGCTGTTCTGTAAGCCCAAACAGCTTCATCGAGCTTTAAAGACCAATCCTTCCTTGACGGATAAACGACCTTCTCTAGAATGCACTTGATCTCTCTGTTAGATACTTCCGCTTGACCATTTGTTTGTGGATGATAGGCAGTAGCAACTCGATGATTCACATTATAACGCTGCATCATAGAAGTGAACTTACGGTTGCAAAAATGCGACCCTACATCACTTATGACTACCTGAGGTGTTCTGAACCTTGTGAAAATCTGCTTATGAAGAAAATTCAACACTGCCTTTGCATCATTTGTCGGTAGAGCTTTGACTTCTACCCATTTTGAGACATAATCGACTGCCAGCAAGATGTACTGATTGTTGCAGGACGAGACAAAAGGCCCCATGAAATCGATTCCCCAAACATCAAAGACCTCGACTTCAAGCATCACATTTAACGGCATCTCATCCTTTCTCGTCAAATTTCCCACTCTTCGGCAACGATCACACCTTAAAACAAACTGATGAGCATCCTTAAACAAGGTAGGCCAGAAAAAACCTGCTTGCAGAATACGAGCTGCCGTCTTCTCACCCCCGTAGTGTCCACCATAAACTGTGGAGTGGCAGTCCCGTAATATCCCCGCCATCTCACAGAACGAGATACATCTCCTGATGATCTGGTCAGCTCCCTATCTAAACAAGTATGGTTCAACCCACATATACCACTTCACCTCATGCAGAAACTTCTTCTTTTGAGCTGAGGTCAAATTAGGAGGCAAAATATTGCTGACAAGATAGTTTACAATATCTACAAACCATGGCTCTTCCTCCTGAACTGCGAACAACTGCTCATCCGGAAAAGACTCGTTGATCAATGTCTTATCCTGTGAAGTAGACTCGGGATTCTCCAATCTAGAGAGGTGGTCAGCTACTTGATTCTCAGTACCTTTCCGATCCTTGATCTCTAACTCAAATTCCTGTAGTAAGAGCACCCAACGAATGAGTCTCGGCTTCGAATCCTTCTTGGAAACCAAATAGCGAATGGCCGCATGATCAGTGAATACCGTCACTTTTGTCCCAAGTAGATAAGATCAAAATTTCTCAAAACCAAAGACTATAGCTAAGAGCTCCTTCTCAGTAGTGGTGTAGTTCATTTGGGCCCCATTTAAGGTCTTGCTAGCATAGTAGACTACATGAAAGAGATTATTCTTGCGCTGCCCAAGAACTGCACCTATCGTATAATCACTCCAATCACACATCATCTCAAAAAGCTCTGTCCAATCCGGTGCTGTAATAACTGGCGCAGTGATTAAACTCTTCTTAAGAGTCTCGAATGTCGTCAAACATTTATCATCAAATTTGAAAGGCACATCTTTCTCAAGCAAGTTGCACAACGGCTTAGATATCTTCGAAAAATCCTTGATGAACCGCCGATAAAAGCCTGCATGACCAAGAAAACTATGGATTCCTTTCACAGAAATAGGTAGTGTGAGATTTTCAATGACTCTCACCTTGGCTTTATCCACCTCAAGACCCTTGCTAGAGACCTTATGCCCAAGAATTATGCCTTCACGCACCATAAAATGACATTTTTCCCAATTGAGCACCAAATTAGTTTCCACACACCTTTTGAGCACGACACGAAGATTATTCAAACATTCATCATACGAATGTCCAAAGACGGAGAAGTCGTCCATGAACACCTCAACATTATTTCCAATCATATCAGAGAATATAGCCATCATACATCTCTGAAAAGTGATCGATGCGCCACATAACCCAAACGAAACTCTGCGAAAAGCAAACGTGCCAAATGGACAAGTGAAGGTAGTCTTTTCTTGATCCTCTGGTGCAATACAAATCTGATTATACCCGGAGTAACCATCCAGAAGACAATAATACTCATGACCAGCCAACCTGTCAAGCATCTAATCAATAAATGGAAGAGGGAAGTGATCCTTCCTCGTGGCCTTGTTCAACTTTCGGTAGTCCATGCATACTCTCCATCCTGTAACTGTTCGAGTGGGGATGAGCTCATTCTTCTCATTTTCTACCACAGTGATACCTCCTTTCTTAGGCACACATTGTACGGGGCTCACCCAAGAACTGTCAGAAATAGGATAAATGATGCCTGCATCCAGCCATTTTAGAATTTCTTTCTTCACCACCTCCTTCATGATAGGATTAAGTCTGCGTTGTTGCTCAACAGTTGGCTTACTACCCTCCTCTAGAAGAATCTTATGCATGCAATATGAAGGGTTCATCCCTTCGATGTCTGTTATGGTCCATCCGATAGCTGATTTGAATTCTCTCAAAATCCTTAAGAGCTTGTCCTCCTCACTACCTGAAAGGACAGATGAAATAATAACAGGTAAAGTAGATGCATCACCTAAAAAAGCATACCTCAAGTGTTCAGGTAATGGCTTAAGCTCTAAGGTAGGTGCTTCCTCAATTGATGGTTTGAGCTTTCCTACAGCATTCTTGAGGTCAGAAGTACCAAGAGATTCAAACGTCATGTCTAGCTTTCGCCTCCAGGGAGAAGCGTTAAAATATTGTAATTGCTCATTGCCATCTTCATCATCACTATCAAAATCCCCCACTAAAGCCTTTTTTAATGCATCAAACATTAGTATATGATCAAGTTCTGAAGTAACCGCAGAATCAATCACATCCACTTTTAAGCACTCATCATCTTCTGTAGGAAATTTCATTGCTTTGAATACATTGAAGGTCACATCCTGATCCTGTACCCGCATAGTAAGTTCTCCTTTCTGCACATCTATGAAGGTACGACTAGTAGCCAATAAAGGTCTTCCCAAAATTATGGGAATCTTCTTATCTTCCTCGAAATCCAGAATAACAAAGTCTGCAGGAAAGAAGAGCTTATTCACCTTGACTAGCACATCCTCCACTATGCCCCTTGGGTAAGTAATAGAACGATCACCCAATTGTAGAGACATGTAGGTGGGTTTTGGATCAGGCAAATCCAATTTTTTAAAGATCGACAACGGAATCAGATTGATGCTTGCTCCCAAGTCATAAAGGCACTTGTCAAATGACAACTTGCCAATGGTGCAAGGAATGGTGAAGCTACCTGGATCTTTAAGCTTTGGAGGTAACTTTTGCTGCAGCACAGCGCTGCATTCTTCCGTTAGAGCAACGGTCTCAAGGTCATCCAGTTTCACCTTCCTTGAAAGAATACTCTACATAAACTTCGCATAACTAGGCATTTGCTCCAGAGCCTCAGCGAAAGGTATATTGATGTGATGTTTCTTGAACACCTCCAGAAACTTACCGAACTGCTTATCCAGCTTTTGTTGTTGCAATCTCTTAGGGAAAGGTGGTGGAGGATAGAGCTGTTTCTCCCTTGTATTACCCTCAGGAAGAGTGTGTTCAACAGTAGTCTTCCTTAATTCTGCCGCTTTCTCCTTTTGCTTAGCTTCTTCATCTCCAACTTCAGCTTCTCCTTCTGTAACACCCCCAAATCCGGGGTCGGGGATCCGGGTTGTCACGAGTTCCATTTTCCTTAATAACACCCAATCTTAATAAATAATCAACTACTCTGTACTGTGACCCCACCATAAACACACACACCACAAGTTATAGTCTCAGAGATGAATATCCAAAAAAATAATAACAAGTCGTTTTATTCCACCATTATATGCCAATACACTTTAAAAGGGTTTCTGAATAAATTTACCTTTCTTTGCCATTATTACAATTCATAAATATACATAAATATGGTACATCAAAAGTTGAAAGCCTAGCCTATTGGTAGTTCCTACCTCAGCTACAGCGACATCAA
This sequence comes from Apium graveolens, assembly GCF_009905375.1. Classification (NCBI taxonomy): domain Eukaryota; kingdom Viridiplantae; phylum Streptophyta; class Magnoliopsida; order Apiales; family Apiaceae; genus Apium; species Apium graveolens. The sequence goes on along the minus strand of NC_133656.1, from coordinate 199,585,158 downwards.
CACCTATAGGAAACTGCGGAACGTTTCCTATCCGCTCATGAATTGGGAGCTTGGTCCTGTTCATCTTGTCTATCTGATGTTGTGTGATGAAAGAAGAAAGCAAGGATGAGCAACAAGCCCACCAAAATAATATGTATAATGATTAACAATATACGAGCATTCTCATAGTACTCATGAAAGTCTTGGTCAAAAGAAATGAACCAAGTTTAATATCTTAATGCGATGAAGTCACAAAATATTCAGTATATATACATATATACTTTTCAAAATCTTGGAAGTCCTCTTCCATGCATAATATACACAGAGTTCCAGTTTATAACTGTATAAAAATATCGTTGCAAGGTGATCTCATATGTCTAACCTTGTCTCAACGTTTTTCTGAAAATCTTTGACATGCAAAAGATAATCATTTACTAGATATAAGTTTAAAAGATGAAGTTACAAGATACTCCAATATATTTATATCTTTTCCGAATACTACTTGAACTACTACCGTTCAATGTATAAATAGTTCATCCCATAAATTATGCTACAAGACAAAACTTGTATAGAATCAATCTTTAAAATATCATCAAAATAAAATGAAGTTATGAGATACTTCATTTGATGCACACATCATTTTGAAAACTTGACCCTGCCAACACTCAACAATCGCCCAACCGTAGCCTTTCTATCGAAGTGCTCTGGGTAGTGTTGCAGAAATATCCAATTGGATGATGAACTCATTACGGGAGTTTGCCGCGCCAGGAAGACCACTTACGATGATCAGTCGTAGTAGTACAACCCCACCATTTTCTACATGTAGAGGAGAACCTGTCGGATTTACTTGTCAACCGAACACTGGACTCCTAAGGAATGGACCGTCTTAGCGGAACTTCCAGGTCATTTTGGGCCAATATAATAAGGCTGGGTCGGCGCCACTCGACCACTTACGCCACTCCTAGTTCAGATGAAATCCATGACTCTGAAACGTAAAGCTCGTCCCCACTTTCCCCAAGTAGAAACTTGTTGATACGGCTCCACCAAGAAGTCGTATCTAGTTGGAAAGGAAAACTCGCCGATATTTCCCAGGCGATGCCTGTTAATGGATTAACTTGTTCCAAGAATGTTACTTCCCGAGTATTAGGTAAGTAATCAAAAACTTTTTTATCAAGACAGCAACTGTAACGACTGGGAACTTTATGTTTATATTATATCATGATTATAATAAAATATGTGAATTAATGTGTCATTTATGTGTGATTATCTGATAAACCCTAACTGTTACGTGATACGTGTATTCCATGTCATTTCTGTATTTTAAGGTATTTTTCAGATATTTTATTATGCATTTATAGGTTTTATTTCAAACATTTTATGACCTAAACGATGATTTTAAAGCCAGTATTTCAAATAAAATAATGGGCCTTATTTTTCATCAAATAGCTTTTACAATCGCCTTGTTCTGAACATCTAGATAATTTATAAATTTTCTCGTTTTGCGAAAAATGATTTTTTCTTGCCCCATTGGGTGTCAAAAACCCCACAAAAAATCACATTTTTATTTTTATAAAATTATAGGACTTTCATTTATATTATTTCTTTGCATTTTTGCATTATTCACAATTTTTGGGAATTTTTGGCATATATATTGCATATATAAAATATTTATAAATTAAATTTTAATACTCAAAAATTATAAAAATTAGGGCCCAATATTTTTATTTAATGTATAATTAGCCCCTTAATTTTAATTAGGAGTATTATTTTTACTAATATAAATAGCCTAATTTTTATTTAATTAATTATAATTAATCATTAAAATCTGCAAAATTACCAAAAAGTCTCTGAAATCGGGTCGGGAAGAACAGGTTCGGGTCGAAGAATCAAGTCGTGATTTCTCACTGATTACAGCATCAAATCGTGTGATTCAAGTACTCAAATCGAAGGTTGTGATCCGTTCTTTCTGTTTCTTGCATCAATTTCACGTTTTATTGCATCATTTTTGATTTTTGATTTTTAGGGTTTATGTTCGAATTAGGGCTTTTTGATTCTGGGGTTATTGTGATGTTTTGATGATTGATATAGCTTTGTTAGATGATTCACAGTCAATTCATGGTGTTTAATTTAACAAACGATGCTTGGATAGTGATTCACGAATTCTAGGGTTTAGGTCGAATTTTCAAAACACAACTCGATGATTTCTGTGAATATTTGGTTCTTGTAATGTTAGGGCTTTGATTGTATATGTTCTTAGCTTCATTTTGCACTATATAACGTTTGATTTTATGTACGATTCTGAAAATTCGATTTTTGGCCGGAGTTTATGTCTATTTTGTCGGAGAAGTTGATTCAGGAGTTATTCTGTGATGTTCTGGCCGTGGTTGGATTGCTGTGTTGATTTGCAATGAAAAGCACTCAAAAACAGCACCAAACGGTGTTGATTTGGGGCTGATCGGAGCTTGGCCGGACTCCGGGAACTCACCGGAATCTGGAAAAATTCCGGCGTGTTCTTGGTGACCCGGAATCCAACCCGTTTGACCCGTTCGGATTACCCGATTTTGATCTGTTTTTGTCAGAAACCAATTTCTAACAACTGTTTCTGAAATTTTGATTTTGATTTTATTTTTATTAATTTTAAAAATCAGTTTTATTTATTTTGTAAATTAATTAATTAATTATTTAATTAATTAATTTATATTATAAATAATTCTGAATTATTTTCTAAAAATCAGATTGAATTATTTTCTTAATTATTTATTATTTATTTATTACTTATTAATTATTTAAAAGTGATTAATTATTTTGATAATTAATCAAATAATTTTCAATAAATCATAATAAATTCAATTTAATTTCAAAAATTATAAAAAAATTATTTTTAATTCTGATTTTCTTAAATAATGATTTAAAAATTATTTTTGGGTTTTAAAAATTAGTAATAATTATTTATAATGATTAATAAATGGAATTATCAGTATTTAATTAATAATAATTCAATCGTTAGTCCGTTTTGCGTGAAAGGAAAGCCTGTTAACTCAGAAAAATGAATCATTTTCATTAAAAATAATATCAAAGCTTAATTTTTTTTTTTAGAAGTTAGTTGATTTTGTGACTTGTTTGATTATCAGTCAAGTTACGTGCCGAGACGAGTCCGAAAAATTCCGGAAAAATGGGAAACGAGTCAGATAACGATCAGTTGAGCAATCAGCGAGTCGATTTTGGTTTTAAAAATTATTTTAACCATAAAAATGATTATATACTTATGTGCTTATGTGTATTACGTGGTTAATCGAGTCTTACTTGCTTATATGTAATACATGAGTCAGTCATAAGCGCATGGGTAGATGTTAGGATCAGTTTGAAGTCGATTCAAGATGCAAATGAAGTACGACGTGACTTAACCAGTCTGTTTTGCCAACAGAAGCTAAGCCAGCCAGGCCAGTTGAGTCGGTAATAGTCCAAGGTGATAGACATAAGTGATTCAATTGCAGTAAGTCGCGCAGAAGGCAAGTTTTTCCTCTATTCTACTTTCGGAATAGTGATATTGATTCAAATATTTATCACATTTACATTCTCTTGATTATTTTTCTTGATCACTAATATACAATCCCTATTCCTTTGTTCATATTTCATTTCAATTCTTGATTTCTCCGTTTCTTTTGATTCTTGATTCATATTCTGTTGGTAACACATGGAGATTGATATATTCTAGTGTTTGGAATATATCAAAGTATACCGATTGTCCCGGTTGATGAGCGATGGACTGGATAAGGATATTTTGGGATTGAGTGTGTCTTAATCCTGAGGACCGGGATGACTGGTGCCTCGACGTGGGCCGTAGTGTCTGGGTACCCGACTGGATCTATATACCGAGATATGGATCTGCATTATATTCTGACTGATCAGCATAATATAGATGCGAACTTGTGTCCAGTTTAGTTTATTTGTACTCGCCAGTAATGGCCTTCTTTCTATTCTCGTGAGGTTATATCTTGGCAGAAATACCTGGGATGGCGGATTCATTTAAAATGCTTTAACACTGTTTATATGTTTATGGACTTGTTGAACAACTTTTGGCTCACCCCTTTTGTTGTTATTCACCTTATTGTTTTCAGTTAAGAAGGAATATGAAACCAATCAGGACTCGAGTGGTAAAGAAGCGAGTCAAGCCTCGGGATCCTCTTATACCAAAGGTGTTGATCCCAATCCAGGAAGAAAGCTTTGAGTTGCCCGAGCAGGCGGAGTGTTGATAGATAGTAGGTGTGTGTGTTTGAATAAAAGTTGAACTTAGCTTAAAATGAATTAGACAATGGTTTGTAATAAAGAGAGTTTGTGAGACTTTGAATGTTGGTTTGTAATAAAAGTAGTTAGTGGTTTTTGTTTTCATACTTCAACCTAAAAAGATCCTGGTTAGTGTTAAAGGGGTTTAATTTTATTTCTTTATTAATTGTTAATCTAATTGTACAGGTTTGGTGATTAGCTAGTAACCCCCAGACTTATACTCCGGGTCTGGAGGGCGTTACAGGTTTGGTATCAGAGCTGTAGGTTTGGTCCCTGAAAACAAGAACATTAGGATTAAGATAGGATAAGGAGATCACATAAGATAGGGATAGTCAAATTAGGATGAATAGTGTTAGGATTTAGGTCAGATTAGAATAGGGAAATAATCTTAGGATTGTTAATGACCTTTTCTTTTCTTTGGTATATTATCAGATGGCATCTTCTGGTTATTCTGCATCTTCCGAGAGGACAGTCACTGGGCCAGTAGCACCAGCCATACCTCCAGTATCTGAGCATATGTTTCCTCCTCTACCACCTCCACCACCATTGCCACAGGAGCCGGTACCACCAGTACAGGGGATAGTGCATGACCCCATAGAGATGTTTGATCCATTTGAGTTCTTCGAGCTGATGGTTCCTTTACCTATTGAGCACCAGTTTATACTAGGTATTGAGTAGGAGTTACCACCACCACCATTGTTACCTCCTATACCAGTGCATGCCCCAGAGCCGGACATAGTTCAGATGATTCCAGTAGAGGGGATGGGAGAGCATGATGTGGATCTACAGTTAGGTTTACCCCAGCAGGGTGCAGGTATTCCGAGGGTTCCTTCTCAGGAGTCAGTAGGTCAGGTTGCTCAGCCGCATATGGTACCATACCATGAGTATAGAGTTATGAGGGATGATGTGGAGTATTGGCGGGCACAGTGTCGGGAGATTATGCATCTATTTGATCAGAGGGACAGAGGACCGTTAGCGGCCCTACAGCCGGATTATTATATTAGATAGCGATTACAGTCAGTATTGATGAGTGCTACTTGGGAGCTGGATGATTTGACTCATGATGGACCTCCTTCTTTTGCAGAGTTCAACAGGGTTTTTTGCTTGGCACACACTGTGGTCCAGACACTTAGAGAGGAGCTTAGGCGTATTCCGCCTGGGTTCTGAGAGGGTTTGAGACGGTGACTCTAGAGTGCATGTGTATATAGAGGCAGCATAGTATAACCTAGTGAGTAGTGTGTATGTGTGTATCAGTAGTTTAACTTGTAGTAGTAATTTAACTTGTAGCGATAGTGTGACTTGTAGCCGTAGTGATGACCAGTAGCCCGAGACTTTTTGTATCAAGCATTTACACCTGAAGCTGGTGTCACATATATAAGATGAACTTTTTCAAATTCTTTTATTTAAATTTCAGTCTTTACAGTTTTATAGCATTTACTTTCACTTTACAGTTTTTCATATTATAATTCCTGTTGGAAAAAAAACAATTATTTTATTTAACTATTTACATTTCCAGTCTGTACACTCAGCAACTGTTTTCGTTAAATAAACCATGTTATGAATACAGGATAAATTGTTTTCCATACATATTGTCGATTGTTTATTAAATTGATAAATAAATATCACCTGTTTTATTATCAGAAGAAGATGGCACCAAAAAGAAAGACTAGGGCTGAGACCTCTAACAGCAATTCTGAAAATCAGACTAATGAGACCATGAACCAAATGTTCCATCTGATGCAACAACAGATGGTAATGATGCAGCAGCAGATGCAGCATCAGCAACAGCAGATACAACAATAAATGTTGCAACAGCCACCTCGTCCTGAGCTTCAATTACCACCAGTATTACCTGTTGTTACTTTTAAGCAGTTTCAGTCAGTTAAACATCCAGAGTTTGAAGGGACTACTGATCCTATTAAAGCTTCCACCTGGTTAAAAGAAGTAGAGAAAGCGTTCACACTAGTAAAGGTAGGTGAGGACCAGAAGACTGATTTTGCTAGTTACTTGTTGAAAGGAGAGGCAAATTATTGGTGGGAATCTAAAAAGGCCTTAGAGGGTGAAGAAATTATTGCATGGAATAGGTTTGAAGAGTTGCTTTTAGAAAAACATTGTCCTCGCTATGTGAAGAATCAAATGCAGATTAAGTTTCTAGAACTGAAGCAGGGAAATATGTCCGTGGCAGAATATGAAGCCAAATTTACTGAGTTGGCTAGGTTTGTTCCAGAACAGGTTGAAACTGAAGAAAAACTAGTTCAAAGATTTCAAGAAGGATTACGACCATGGATTTGTGGCCAAGTTGCAGTTTTCGAATTAACGACGTATACCGCCGTAGTTCAGAAAGCTTTGATTATAGAAGGGGAAAGTGAAAGATCTCAGCAAGACAAGGGACAGGGAAGTTTCCAAGATCGCTCCAGCAGAAAGCCGGGATTCCAAGCCCGGGCAAATTTGAATTTTAAAAGGATAGGACAAGGTTCACAGAAGGCAGGTAATCATTTCCAAACCTCCAGTCAGCAGGGAATGGTCAGAGTTCCAGTGCCGTACTGCAAGACATGTAATCGAAAGCATACTAGTGTATGTATCAAAAGGGATGTAACGTGTTATCGGTGTAAGCAGAAAGGGCATTATTCTAACGAATGTCCAACAGGTAGAACAGCAGAGATGACTTGTTTCCAGTGTGGAAAGAAAGGGCATATCGCCAGAAATTGCAAAGGATCAGCTATGGCAGCCAGTGTTCCGAGAATGTTAGCATTACCTCCGCCGCCGCCTAATCAACCCAAAGCAAGAACTTTTAACATGACCATGAAAGAAGCGGTGCAGAGTCCGAGTGTTATTGCAGGTACACTTTTGGTGAATTCTGTAATTTCAAAAGTATTAATTGATTCTGGAGCTACTCGTTCATTTGTTTCTGAAGAATTTCTTGGTAAGTTACATTGTGAAATCGAATGGTTGGGCGAAACGTTAATTATAAAATTAGCGAATGACGACCAAGTTCCGGTAGATTGAGTATGTCCTGCGTGTGATATAGAAATAGCCGGACATCATTTTTCGGTAGATTTAATTCCTTTTAAGCTAGGAGAATTCGATATTATCTTGGGAATGGATTGGTTAGCATGTCATAACGCTCAGATAGATTGCGCGAATAAGAGAGTCAAATTGTGAACTGCGGAGAATGCAACAGTAATATTCAAAGGCAAAAAACAGCAGAAGAAATTTCTTACTGTGATGCAGACTAAACGATTGCTTCGACAAGGATGTGAGGCGTACATAGTTTACGTGTTAGATACCGAAAGAGAAAGTCCTAGAATAGAAGACATTCCAATTGTGTGCGAATTTCCAGACGTCTTTCCAGACGAGCTTCCAGGGTTACCACCAGATCGAGAAATTGAGTTCACAATTGATCTAGCACCAGGTACAGAACCAGTTTCGAAAGCTCCATATCGGATGGCTCCAGTCGAAATGAAGGAATTGTCAACGCAACTGCAAGATCTTCTAGACCGAGGCATCATACGACCTAGTGTATCCCCATGGGGTGCACCGGTGTTATTTGTGAAGAAGAAGGACGACAGCATGCGATTATGCATTGACTATAGGAAATTGAATAAACTCACTATCAAGAATAAGTATCCCTTACCGAGAATCGACGATTTGTTCGATCAGCTAAAAGGAGCAGCATGGTTGTCAAAGATAGATTTACGATCAGGCTATCATCAATTGAAGATTAAAGCTGAAGATATTCCAAAAACTGCGTTTCGTACAAGATATGGGCATTACGAGTTTTTGGTAATGGCATTCGGTCTGACAAATGTGCCAGCAGCATTCATGGATTTGATGAACAGAGTATTCAAGAAATATTTGGATAAATTCGTGATTGTATTCATTGATGACATCTTGATTTACTCCAAGTCAGAAGAAGAGCATGCAGAACACTTGAGAATAACTTTGGAAATTCTGAGGGAAGAGCAACTATACGCAAAATTCTCGAAATATGAATTCTGGTTAAGAGTAGTACAATTTCTAGGGCATATTATCAGTAGAGAAGGCATCCAAGTCGATCCAGCGAAGATTGAAGCTGTGTTAAATTGGGAAAGACCAAGGACGCCGACAGAAGTTCGAAGTTTCTTGGGATTGGCAGGATATTATCGAAGGTTTTTCAAAGATTTTGCGAAAATAGCAACGCCGCTGACCAAGTTAACTCGAAAAGTGAAAAGTTTGAATGGAGTGATAAGTGTGAAGAAAGTTTTCAAGAGCTGAAAAATCGGTTAGTAACTGCACCAGTACTTGTATTGCCAGACGAGCTAGGAAATTTCATAATTTTCAGTGACGCTTCGTATCGCGGGTTAGGATGTGTACTGATGCAGCACGGTAACGTCATCGCATATGCTTCGAGACAACTTAAACCTCATGAACAAAAATATCCTACTCATGATCTGGAATTGGCAGCGATCGTATTTGCGTTGAAGCTTTGGAGACATTATCTCTACGGTGAAAAATATGAAATTTACACAGATCATAAAAGTCTAAAGTATATCTTTACGCAAAAGGAGCTGAACATGCGACAACGTCGATGGCTGGAATTGATAAAGGATTACGAAGTCACGATTAGTTATCATCCAGGGAAAGCAAATGTTGTAGCAGATGCACTGAGCAGGAAAGAAAGATTGAATCGGTTAACTTTGTGTGAAGACTTAATCAAGGAATTCGACAAATTGGAAATTGAGATTCGTATTCCCAATGAATCTGCAGAAGCTATCTACACTATGACTTTCCAACCGGAATTGTTAGAAAAGATTCGTTGCTGTCAAAATGAAGTGATGAGTCAAGATGACGACCTGACGGGAGAAGAAATCACAACTCAGAAAGATAATGAAGGAATTTTACGCTTTGTGTCGAGAATCTGGATCCCTAACGTAGTAGAATTAAAAGAAGAAATAATGCGAGATGCGCACAATTCGAAGTATTCCATTCATCCAGGAAGTACAAAAATGTATCGTGATCTGAAAGAAAACTTCTGGTGGCCGAACATGAAGAAGGAAATAGCTGAATGGATAAGTAAGTGCTACACATGCCAGCGAGTTAAAGCGGAACATCAACGTCCGAGTGGATTATTGCAACCATTAGACATTCCAGAATGGAAATGGGAACATCTAGCGATGGATTTTGTGATAGGACTACCAAGGACAAAGGCAAATCATGATGCGATATGGGTAATCATTGACAGACTCACGAAGTCGGCACATTTTCTACCAATCAATGAAAGATTTTCACTCGACAAGCTAGTACACATATATCTCAAAGAAATTGTGATGCGACATGGAGTTCCAGTATCTATCGTGTCTGATCGAGATCCTCGTTTCAACTCAAGATTTTGGAGTCAATTTCAAGAATGTCTTGGAACTAAATTGAACATGAGTATCGCTTATCATCCGCAAACCGACGGGCAAAGTGAAAGAACTATCCAAACGATTGAAGACATGCTACGAGTTTGTGCGATCGATTTTGAAGGCATTTGGGATGAACATCTACACCTAGTGGAATTTTCTTATAATAACAGTTATCACGCCAGCATTGGAATGCCACCGTATGAAGCTTTATACGGGAGAAAATGTAGATCACCAGTATATTGGGATGAAGTTGGAGAACGCAAAATTTTGGGTCCAGAACTAATTCAACAGATGAAAGAAAAGATTGAACTCATTCGAAAACGACTCGATGCAGCACAAAACAGATAACGCAAATATGCAGATCAAGCCAGGAAAGATATAGACTATCAGGAAGGAGAAAACGTACTACTCAAAATATCGCCATGGAAAGGATTAACCAGATTTAGAAATAAGGGTAAATTGAAACCACGTTATGTTGGACCGTTTGAAATTTTGAAGAAAGTGGGAAAAGTTGCATACGAATTAGCTTTACCGCCTCATATGCAGCATATTCACAATGTGTTTCACGTGTCCATGCTTAAGCGATATAATCCTGATTCTAGGCATGTAATCGAGTATGAGCCGATAGAAATCCAACCTGATTTCTCTTTTATAGAATAGCCGGTAAGAATTTTAGATCGGCGAGAGAAAGTGTTGAGAAATAAGTCTGTATATTTAGTGCGAGTGTTGTGGAGAAATCCTATGGTTGAAGAATCAACCTGGGAACTCGAAAGTGAAATATTAGAGAAATACCCTCATTTGTTTTCATAGAAGAATCTGAGGACAGAATTCTTTTAAGGGGGGGAGGATGTAACGACTGGGAACTTTACGTTTATATTATATCACGATTATAATAAAATATGTGAATTAATGTGTCATTTATGTGTGATTATCTGATAAACCCTAACTGTTACGTGATACGTGTATTCCATGTCATTTCTGTATTTTAAGGTATTTTTCAGATATTTTATTATGCATTTATAGGTTTTATTTCAAACGTTTTATGACCCAAACGATGATTTTAAAGCCAGTATTTCAAATAAAATAATGGGCCTTATTTTTCATCAAATGGCTTTTACAATCGCCTTGTTCTGAACATCTAGATAATTTATAAATTTTCTCGTTTTACGAAAAATGATTTTTTCGGGCCCCATTGGGTGTCAAAAACCCCACAAAAAATCACATTTTTATTTTTATAAAATTATAGGACTTTCATTTATATTATTTCTTTGCATTTTTGCATTATTCACAATTTTTGGGAATTTTTGGCATATATATTGCATATATAAAATATTTATAAATTAAATTTTAATACTCAAAAATTATAAAAATTAGGGCCCAATATTTTTATTTAATGTATAATTAGCCCCTTAATTTTAATTAGGAGTATTATTTTTACTACTATAAATAGCCTAATTTTTATTTAATTAATTATAATTAATCATTAAAATCTGCAAAATTACCAAAAATTCTCTGAAATCGGGTCGGGAAGAACAGGTTCGGGTGGAAGAATCAAGTCGTGATTTCTCACTGATTACAGCATCAAATCGTGTGATTCAAGTACTCAAATCGAAGGTTGTGATCCGTTCCTTCTGTTTCTTGCATCAATTTCACGTTTTATTGAATCAGACAATGGTTTTACACCGTTGTCTAAAAGATGAATATTTCGTTGTCTATCCGGGGGAGGTGTGTTTGGTACTCATACAATGGTTACGCACCATTGTAACAAATACATCACACAACTGAATATAAAGCCTTTATCTCATTTTATTCACACAACGGATATGACCCTTTCTAATATTCTACAAACAACAGTTTTCTAGCCGTTGTAACAATGTAGAGGCACAATAGTTAAAAATAGTGTTATGTGAATTGACTCCTACAACGGTTTATGTATTTATTTAATCTAGTTACACAATGGTTTTTATTAAGAAAACAAATGTATGACATACTTTAGACAACAGTTTTTTGTTTTTGGGTATTGTGTTTTAGCAATGCTCTCAACAGTTTTTGTAATGACCAAGATATTGTTAGAAGCTAATCTAACAATGGTATGTAGTGATCCCAGAGTGTTGTTAGGATTTGTACATATAATGGTGTTAATAATTTGATCTATTGTGCAAATCATTAAGGCACAATGTTTAAGTTCTACTATTCAGTTGTATAAGTTTGGTTCATACAAGTGTATGCCTTTTAAAACATCATTGTCGAATATCCTTAGCACAATGGTTTACTTTTGTGCCAAATATTGTCTGATATAGCTTAGGACAATGGTTTACTTATGTACCAACTGTTGTCTAGTATAACTTAGCACAATAGATATTTTTATTTTACTAAACAATTGTCTATCAAATATAGCAATGGTTCTATACCTATTCTATTCATAAATAAAGCCTTTACAAATACAAATTGCAAAATCAAATATCAAACCATTCAAAAACCAAATGTACCATGCGATAAATACCATAACATCCGATAAACTTCATAATTTACCAACTACACCAAAGATCCACTTCAACCATAAGTACATACATCCACCAAACTTCAACAACCATAAAAAGTTCAGAAAAACTCCACTTAAACACCATACCAACAACGTCAATATAACTTAAACTAGTTCATCTTACCATCACAAATTACATATAAACTATTCGCGAGACTAACTTAACATGAATAAAACTTCATGAAGAATTTGGCGAAATCCATCTTGATCACGTTTAAGTCATCCTCATTGTAAGCCAGATTGCCTCTACGAATCCACTGAAAATCAAATAAAGTTTTGACAGTTTTGTAAGCCACTATATTGATAGTGAAAATAAAGTACCATCCGACATAAAGTTGTAATTTAAAATTAAAAACAAGAAAAAATCATACCTTAGTTGCAAATTGAAGCTCTTTGTCATAACAAATTTCTTTCATATATCCCATGACAAAAAGGCCACAGTCCCGGACCCCTGTCTGCAAAGGAACTCCCTGAAAAAAAATAGAAAATAAAATTAATCACATATTTTACTTGCATATATGAGAAATTATAAAAAAATATTATTACCGCCATATTCTCCCAACAAATTTTCTTCCTGGCAACCTTATTCACCTTATTCAGCCTCTCTTTGTACATCTTTATCAAACTGTTAGAAAGTAGTACAAGTCAACAAAAAACATTTTGCGTAAATTACCTAAAGCAATTAAAAATATTGACTCACTTATCAACAACTTCTACCCATTCATCGCTTGCAATACGATGCTTAAGAGGATCCATGTGGTATACTACCTCCGTCGTTGGAACAACAACGGTTAGTGACCAGTGATTCCTATCAAAGCATGAGAAGATGTGTCTTTCAGAAATTTAATTATGCAGTTAGATGTTACCTCAAAAATAACCAAAGGTAACTTGAAGAAATAATTAAATAAATTACTTATATCTCATTTAATTATATATTTAACAATTTACAAGTTAGCAAATTAATTTACAAGTTACCAAATTTAAAGTTCCATCCATACAAATATATTCTACAAATTTCTAAAATTCACTAAAAATATAAAAAAAATGAAAATTAAATTACAAGTACTTAAACATCTTAATGAGATCATAAAATATGAAGTGTACTTATAAAGTGAGAAATGCTTACACGTCATTGAAAGGAATAAGAAAGCATTGTCCTTCCTTAGCATTCATAAAACGGTTGGCAAGCGCACGTGACCTCTCCCCTGCATTGCCACAACCAATGGCTCCAACAATACCCGGATCCACAAAAGCAATCATATTCGTCATTTTATTCTTTCTCAAAAACTCATACAAGAAGCTGTAAACAAATTAAACAATAGTTGGAATCTAATTTAATTTTATTTAGAGAACAATTAAAATAAGAATGCACTCATTTTTAATTCAAGATAATTAACAACAAATTGAAAAAGCTAATGTACGTGGAAACTTACTGAATGAATATGGTAATGATCGATCCGGATATTTCACCTCTACCACATAGGGAATGTATATCTTGCAGAAAGATCACCTGCTTCTTTGTGACAGCAAATGCTTGTTCATATAACTGAAAACTTACGGTTCTTCCATCGCTTAAAGCATCCTTAGCCCACATCCACAACTGTTTTAAAGATGATGGATAATTTATACCCATCTCTACATGAAGCTCATCCTCCACATCATCAGTTTCTATCACTACATGCTTCTTTGTTTTCTTGGAACCAACTTTCTTCGCACCACGCTTTTTGACATTCTGCAAATAAAAACATGCACGTCAACACAGTAAAAACATAACAAAATATATCAATTACACACACACTATCATCAATCTTTACCTTTGGAGTTAACAAAACTTGGGTACTGCTTGTGTTCCCCACCACGAGATCCCTTGGCCATGCAATAAAAGAACCTATTGCTTGTTTCACAGTTACAATTTCATCTCCTACGGGAAATGGGATCTTAGCATCCTCTTGAATTGCATAAGAAATGGACACTCTTGCATTTTCCTTCGAAAGGCATATTCCGTGAAGAGTCGGCTCACATCCTTCAGCAAGAGGGATTTCATCAACCCGGCCATATGCTACGATGTTGCTTACTGATCCTATTGCCAGTTGACAAACACCGGATAAACCATCCAACTTCAACCCTTTAGGATGATTCTCAATTTCAACAAACTCATTATCAGCGTCAACCATAAAGGCCTCCTCACCTTTGAAAAAAACATTATGCTCATTCTCCTCTTCAATATTTTTATATCCAATATTGTCCTTAGAAAAACATTCTACATTCTCCTCATCACCATGATCTGAACCTTCATCCCCAGATTCCACGTTCAGCTTTTTCCTCACAATATCATTCCTATCATTCTCGTTTACGAACTGAGGCACGCCCTTTAAATCTGAGCAGCTTCCTTGTTGGGAAGCAATGATTGGGCTACCCTTTTGACCAATACCTTTAGCCATTTTCAATTCTGCTCTGATCTTTTCAATTTCAGCAGTCCAAAATGCATCTCTCTGTTTTATAATTTTCGTAGTCTCCTCAGCCATAAAGTTTTTAACCCCCTCATGTATCCTCTCCTCAATAGTCCTTGATTTTTTCTGTCTTGGCAGATCAAAATAGATAGACTGTTTCACGTGGCTCCCCTGCCCACGTACTCTGCCTCCATGCTCAGGCTTACCGAGCGCCATGGTTAACACATCATTTCTACCTTCTTCTACCAATTCCCCTTCTTTAACCTTCTTCTTGAGCAACTCCTAAAAACACCACAGTATAGAAGAAGTTATATATCAAATTGGAACTATGATGAATATTCTCGGTTGAAATATAAATGAATAACTTACTATTTTCTCAGCTTTTTCTTTAACATTCTCATTTTTAAAATTACCATCTTTGTCTTTCCTTGCAAGGACCCAGGCATCCGATCGATCTATCGGTTCTTCTGGATGTTTTTTCAACTGCATGTACGACATGTTTTATTAATGATTCAAAGATACAAATTCATATTGACCACACAAAGTATATAAAAAGACTAAGTAGATTTAGGCTGTCATCACTAACCCATTCCATTTCTAGGTTGGCATAACCTTTTCGAGACATTAGATGATGATACTCATTCATCCGGCTTCTTTTCACCTGTTCTTCATGAATTTTCTGTAGAAAAAAGCACCAACAAGGTTAAAACATCACGCTAAATACCTATCCAATTATTGAAATTGATAAATAAATAAAAATAATAAAAAGTTTACCTTAAAATCATCTCCGAGACGATCAGCAACAAACATCTCCCAGTGCGACTTTTCTATGAACGTGTAGTCAATCGGAGGAAAAGTGAGCTTTTCTGGTTGATTCCGGTGTGGAAGGATGTACTCTGTCGTGAGCCGGTATTTGAACTCTCTCCACTTTTGATAAGCGGATTCCCATACCAGTTTCCTTGCTGTCGGAGGTACAATAAAGGCCATCTACGTACATAAGAAACAAAAAAATTCAAATATGCAAGTTAACGAATGAACAAAATCTATAGAAAGAAAAGAAAAAAACCAATATCAAATAGAAAGATAGGCATGTGTGTGTAGACAATTTACTATACCTGCACACAGTCCCAAATTTTATTCTTTGTCTGCTCAGGAACTTGCTTCCAACTATCATGCCAAATGGGGACTTTGGTCCTTGCCAAAACTCCAATGTACGACTGCATCTCTCCAGCTTCATCACCATACGGCTCCCCTTTTGCATTGAAGGTCACAGTAAGCTTTTGATTCATTATCTTCCGTCTCAGAATTCTGTGCATCGTGACACAACCACGTTTCAATAGTTTTAGTCCTTCCGGTATTTCTGGATTTTTCTTAGAATCCACTTGCTTTTTCTTAGAATCCACTTGTTTTTTCTTCTTTGACAACTTCTTCTTTAAATTTTCAGATATCGGATTCTTCTTGACAGATATAGGAGAAGAACAAGAGGGGTTAACTTTGTTCAATGATTGTGTTTTCCTTATAGCCTTCACAACTCTCATCGCTGTTCTGTTTGGAGAAGACTTTGCTTTTTTATGAGAAGCTTGTGTCTTCTTCTTTGGAGGAGCCATAATCTGTGTACCACAAACCATTATAAGGAAGGATTTGCCAAGCTAAGAAATTATATGGATTTTATGAGAAACAAAATCTAACCAGCAAAAAATCTCTAATAATGTGGGTTTTATGAGAAACAAAATCTAATAACTAACCAAGACATCATCAAAGTGAACCATTTAATTCAGTACCAAGTAACAACAATTAAAAAAATACCAAAGAAACAAGTCATATGAGAGTTTTATAAAAATCCAACAAGAACTACATAACATACGAGGGTTTCACAAGAATCGAACCAAAATATAAAAGAATCACAGCAGAAGAGCATAAGAATCAAAACAAACAGGTAAAAACATTACAAATCAAGAACAAGCAAGAATTGAACATAACCAATAAAGAACAAGCAAGAGCAAACAAGAACTGAACATAACAAGCTTAATCAAGTAACATGCAACAACAAGCAAGAACTGAACAGATTAAAACATGCAAGTACCTTTCTTAGATTTGCTTCGATTAGAAATTGAGAAAAGAAAATGGAAGAGAAATAGGAGGGGAATGAAGTGTTATCGGGTAAGAAAAGAGAAATCACAAAGGGGGGAACAAAAGGGGGGAATGAAAATGAAAAGAAGAGCATAAGAATCAAAACAAACAAGTAAAAACATTACAAATCAAGAACAAGCAAGAACTGAACATAACCAATGAAGAACAAGCAAGAGCAAACAAGAACTGAACAGAACAAGCTTAATCAAGTAACATGCAACAACAACCAAGAACTGAACAGATTAAAACATGCAAGTACCTTTCTTAGATTTGCTTCGATTAGAAATTGAGAAAAGAAAATGGAAGAGAAATAAAAGAGGGGAATGAAGTATTATCGGGTAAGAAAAGAGAAATCACAAAGGGGGGAATGAAAATGAAAAGAGGGGGAAGTGAAATAATTGTGGGGAATAAACCAACGGCTTGGATTGTTAGTATTTTACCAAACCAACGGTGTATTTTAATTGATTGATGAGTGAATTATTCATAATTTTTAGAAATTAATTGAAAAGAAGAGAATATTAAATATTTTTTAAACAACGGTTACTATTAAATCTATCCTTAATCTACGATTGGGAAAATTTTGAAGTAACATTTTGATTTTTTTTCTAAATAATTTCGATATTAATTAATTCATAATTTTGAATTTTCTCAGTTGTGTATCTCGTGTCGTGTACCTTATTGTGTCGTCCTTATCATGTCGTGTACTCAAAATCCAAACTCAAATACTAAATTATCATGTTGAGTTAAAAATTGTCGGGTGTAGCTTATATAAACAGCTTTTTAGATATACTTAATTTATACATGACCTCGTTTACTTACTAATTCATTGCCTTTTTCTAATTTTTGGAAAATTACTTTCGGGCATGATACTCAAGAATCCTGGTATGTTATGAAATATTCTCCTGGTATGTTGGCAAAATTTAGGGAATATTTCATAACATACCAGGAATCTTGAGTATCATGCCCGAAGGTAATTTTCCAAAAATTAGAAAAAGGCAATGAATTAGTAAGTAAACGAAGTCATGTATAAATTAAGTGTATCTAAAAAGTTGTTTATATAAGCTACACCCGACAATTTTTAACACACCACGATAATTTAGTATTTGTGTTTGGATTTTGAATACACGACATGATAAGGACGACACAATAATTTACATGTTCTTACAATGGGAAATTGCAAAAACCGTTGTCTTATGTAAGAAAAAATTATTCCACCAAACCCTAAACCCTAAACCCTAAACCCTAAACCCTATAACCCTAGATCAAACAAAAATTAACAAAAATTAAAGGCGAAATATTCAAATTTGTCGACATTAAAATGACTCGTTTCGCTTTTGTAACAGATATAGTGTCTATTTAAAAACTTAACAAATCCCAATTTTTTTATATAGAGTTATCGACTATATAGTTCGAAAGTAACCACTGAATGCACATATAGTATATGATTACAATGTAACAAATTAAAAGAAGACACTTGTAATTTATTTCATAAACAATTAGTGATATTTAAATATATATTTAATAATGTAAGTTTTAACATGTCAATTGTTCCTCTTGTTGCATGTCTTCGAAGCCTACAAAATCATTTATAGTCCTTGTGTTTGTCGAAAAAGTTGATATAATACGACAATGGTTTATTGAAAAAACACTTGTTTGTAGGTGTTACTACAATGATAAATTGTTGAAATCGTTGTCCAAGATTTTAAATAAACTATGCTACAAACCATTGTGTTTACATTTTTTTACAATGCAATATTGTTGAAACGATTGTCCTGAGTTTTAAATAAACCAAGAAACGAAATTCTTTTACTTTAAGAAAATTTCTATTTTTTTCAAAAAAAATATAAGTGGGAACACTGGTGAAAGAGGGGGAAAGTGTAAATAATTTTGACTAGCAATAAAGTAGTTTGACTAGCATTATTATACGTGATCATTGTCTGTCTGAAGTATCTATGTTTTATTATGCCTCTTTTACTGTCTCCTTCATACACCATTTCTTAACCATATATTTGTCTCAGTTCTTTGATGTCTGAAGTAATCCAGGGGAACTTCACTTTGCTGAACTCAGGTAAGTTTCTGCTGAATTCATATCAATTTGGGGATTTGGTGTTTATATCGATTTGGAGAACTTGAAATTAGGGTTCATATCTATTTGGAGAATTTTAATAAGGGTCCATATCGAGTTTTATGGAATATATATGTTTGTGGAATTTGAGCAAAAGAATGGGTTTAAACTTGGTTGAGTAAAAATGGATAGATCTTGGTTGAAAGCAGATAGAAGAACATAAGAATTTAAACTTGGAGTGGATGAATTGTTAAATTTTGCATTTCTGAATGGGTTTAAAGAAAATAAAATTAGTTGTCCATGCTTAAGATGCGCTCATAGTAAATCTTGGAATGCTCAGACTGTTAAGGATCATCTTTATCAATATGGTATTGATCAAACCTATACGTGTTGGATATGGCATGGAGAGTCAAATTATGTACAGAGTCATGTAGTTTCTGAACAGGAATCATCCGTTGATCCTACAAACATGAGAATGGGGCAGGATATTGTCGATGATGAGGATATTTCGTTAGATTCTTCTGATTTTATGAATCATGTTCAAGGTGAAAATGAACCACTTTATCCTGGATGCGAGAGTTTTACAAAAATGAGAGCTTTAGTCAAGTTGTATAATTTAAAAGCAAAACATGGTATTTCTGATAAATGCTTTTCCGATGTCCTTCTTTTGCTTGCATCAATGCTTCCGAAAGGCAACAGTATGCCTTCATCTTTTGGTGAAGCCAAGAAAACTTTATGTACTTTAGGCATGGATTATGAAAAAATACATGTGTGTCCGAATGATTGTCTCTTATACCGCGGTGAGAGGGACGAAGATGAGACGATTTGCCGAATATGTGGGGCATCTAGATGGAAGTTAAACAAGAAAGGAGAAGAATTGGAAGGGATCCCTGCTAAGGTTCTATGGTACTTTCCATTGATACCAAGATTGAGAAATTTGTTCAATACAGCTCAGATTGCGAAGGATATGACTTGGCATAAAACCGAGCGACAAAATGATGGTAAAATTAGACATCCGGCTGACTCAAAGACATGGAAGGATGTCGATCAAAGGTGGCCTGAGTTTGCTGCAGAGGCTAGGAACCTTCGGTTAGCTTTATCCTCCGATGGATTTAATCCTTTCCATGGACCAGGAAGTGATCACTCAACATGGACTGTGTTGCTTTCAATTTACAACCTCCCACCTTGGCTTTGTATGAAGAGAAAGTACATTATGCTAAGTCTATTGACATTCGGACCAAATCAGCCTGGAAATGATATTGATGTATACCTTCAACCACTTATAGAAGATTTGCAGAAATTCTGGCATGGGAAACAAGTTTATGATGCATTTAAGAAAGAGTCTTTCATACTAAGAGGAATTTTATTGTGGACAATTAGTGATTATCCAGCCTTAGGAAACTTGTCGGGTAACATCATTAAAGGATATAATGCTTGTGTAGTTTGTGTTGATAAAACAAAAGCTACCAGGTTGGCTACTTACAAAAAGACGGTGGTTATGAGACATCGTAGATGGCTGCCCAGAAATCATCCATATCGAAGGCAAAAATCAGCCTTTGATAACACCATGGAGAAGTTATCAGAACCTATTCCTTTAACTGGAGAGGAGGTGTTAGAAAGGGTACTACCACTAGCGGACCATGTTTATGGTAAGACACAAAACCAACCTCGGTGGAAAAAAGGGGAACCTCGACCAATTTGGAAAAAGATGTCTATATTTTTTCAGCTTGAGTACTGGAAGTTTTTGCCAGTTCGCCATACCCTCGAAAAAAATATATGCGAGGCTTTAACCGGTACATTGCTAAATATTCCCGGGAAGACAAAAGATAGAGAATCTGTTCGTATTGATATGGCTGAAATGGGAATAAGAATGGAGCTGAGACCAAAAAATTCTGGAAAAAAAGAGAAGTTACCGATGGCATCTTGGAACTTATTGCATAAAGAAAAAAAGATTGTCTGCTCGTCCTTGATTGGCATGAAGTTACCTGATGGTTTTTGTTCGAACCTTAAGGGTATAGTATCAATGGACACTCTGCGACTTGTTGGAATGAAATCTCACGACTGTCACACAATGTTACATCACTTGCTCCCCATCGCACTTTGGTCAGTACTTCAAAAACAGGTCAGGTGCACTATTATCAGGTTTTGCCTTTTTTTCAAGGCAATTTGTAGTAAAGTCATTGAGGTCGATAAATTAGAAAAAATGCAGTCTCAATTGGTGGAGACCTTATGCCAGCTAGAAAAGCACTTCCCCCCTTCCTTGTTTGATGTAATGATCCATCTCTCAGTTCATCTTGTAAGAGAAGTTGAGCTTTGTGGTCCTATCTTCCTATGTTGGATGTATCCTTTCGAGAGATATATGAAGACGTTCAAGGGATATGTTCGAAACAGGGCTCATCCGGAAGGTTGCATCGCTGAGGCCTATATTGCAGAAGAGGCGGTTGAGTGTTTAGTTAATTTTGAAGAACCAACAGTTGGGTTACCGGGAAGGGATAAGAACAAGGAGAAATACAGACCCTTATCTGGTGCAACAATGATAAAGCCGGGCATCAAGGATTTGCACCAAGCACATCTGTGTCTTCTTCAAAACAGTAATGAATTGACCCCATATTTCAAGTAAGTTTCTTTATTTAGATTTCTGATTTTTCAGTAATAAATACATCTGTTTTTTGTTCCATGATTTTATGATTTTTTTCAACAAAAGCTGAAATTGATTTACTCACAGTGAACATATGGCCTTCTTGGTGGCAAGATATCCATTACATGAAAATGATGAAGAATGGCTTAAGAACAAGCAAAATGAAACATTCCCTAATTGGTTTCAAAAGAAGGTAATAGCTAGACAATAATTTTTTTCTAATTTAAAGAAATCAAGTAAATGTCTAATTGCTTTAGTATTTTATTTTTTGGACAGATTTCGTCAGAATTGCTTGATGTGAAAAGTATGGTATCTAAGGAGGTAATGTGGCTTGCAGAAGGGCCTAAAAAGTATGTCCCTACATTCAGTGGCTACAAAGTCAATGGTGTTACCTACAGCACAAAAGATCGTGATGATACGCGATAAGTTCAATACAGCGGTGTTTGTGTTCATGCTGATACAATGCTCGTGCAAGATAAGGATAAGAACATTGAGCATATTTCACATACATTTTATGGAGTAATCACAAGTATTTGGGAGTTGGACTATAACCATTTTCGAGTCCCTATCTTTCGGTGCAATTGGGTAGATATGAACAAAGGGGTTAAGATAGATGATTTAGGATACACAGTTGTTAATTTACACAAGTTAGGTTATCTGAACGACCCTTTTGTGTTAGGTAAACATGTCAAGCAAGTTTGTTACATTGACGACCCTCTTGAAAAATTCTGGTCAGTTGTATTAAAATTACCAAACAAGTTCGATGATCAAAGTGACGATGAAAATGAGGGATCCGTAGAAATTGAACTTGAAAATGAGGTAGATGTCACCATGTTCCCAACTATTGATGAAGTCGAGGAAGAAAATAGAAGTTACATGCGGGAGGAAGAAGAGATGATTCAACTTCCATAATTATATCAACTGATCAGATGTTGCCTATAAGTGCCTATGTTGTCCCCTTTGCTTATAATTTGTACTAAATCAAATTTGGTTGGACAGTTTATTGTAAGATTTGTTTTGGCATTGTTCTTGAAGGATTTGGTTTGATTTTTATCCAAGAATTGTTATATGTAATTTGTACCTTTCAGTTAGGTTGAGAAGTTTTTTGTACATCTGGTTTGACAACTTGTTGGAAGCATTTATTTGACAATGTTCTTAAAGCATTTGGTTTGCTTTTTGTCTAAAGATTTATGTTTTAGGCAATTTTTTTAAAACCCTCTGAAAATTAGACAACGGTTTTTCATAAAAGTTGTTGTAACATATTTTCTAATGCAGGTGATTCGGACAACGAGTAAGACACCATTGTCTGAAACTCTTTTACTCAACAGGGGTGATAAACTATTGTCTGTTATGCTTTGTTTCTAACATTGGTTTTTCTGCACTATTATCTCAAATAAATAACACATTGGTACCGGAAAACCGTTGTCTAAGTTGCACAACAGTCCTTAAAACCCATTGTGTAAAACCATAGAAAGCACACCGGTTTATTGTGACCTAAACAACACTTGTGCCAATAGATGTCACACAATGAGGATAAATACAACCATTGTCTCATTGGAGCACAGGGGCACCATTTAGACAACAATTTCGAATAAGTTGAATCACCATTGTGTGAAACAGAATGATACAAGGCTTTTTGGTCAACTACCAATTAATCGTTGTCTGATTTTTTGAGACAACAGTTTTATTGGCCACCATTGTGTAATAGGTGTTGTCTGATTCAGTTTCTGGTGTAGTGGAAATCCAACCTGATTTCTCTTTTATAGAATAGCCGGTAAGAATTTTAGATCGGCGAGAGAAAGTGTTGAGAAATAAGTCTGTATATTTAGTGCGAGTGTTGTGGAGAAATCCTATGGTTGAAGAATCAACCTGGGAACTCGAAAGTGAAATATTAGAGAAATACCCTCATTTGTTTTCATAGAAGATTCTGAGGACAGAATTCTTTTAAGGGGGGGAGGATGTAACGACTGGGAACTTTACGTTTATATTATATCATAATTATAATAAAATATGTGAATTAATGTGTCATTTATGTGTGATTATCTGATAAACCCTAACTGTTACGTGATACGTGTATTCCATATCATTTCTGTATTTTAAGGTATTTTTCAGATATTTTATTATGCATTTATAGGTTTTATTTCAAACGTTTTATGACCCAAACGATGATTTTAAAGCCAGTATTTCAAATAAAATAATGGGCCTTATTTTTCATCAAATGGATTTTACAATCGCCTTGTTCTGAACATCTAGATAATTTATAAATTTTCTCGTTTTGCGAAAAATGATTTTTTCGGGCCCCATTGGGTGTCAAAAACCCCACAAAAAATCACATTTTTATTTTTATAAAATTATAGGACTTTCATTTATATTATTTCTTTGCATTTTTGCATTATTCACAATTTTTGGGAATTTTTGGCATATATATTGCATATATAAAATATTTATAAATTAAATTTTAATACTCAAAAATTATAAAAATTAGGGCCCAATATTTTTATTTAATGTATAATTAGCCCCTTAATTTTAATTAGGAGTATTATTTTTACTACTATAAATAGCCTAATTTTTATTTAATTAATTATAATTAATAATTAAAATCTGCAAAATTACCAAAAATTCTCTGAAATCGGGTCGGGAAGAACAGGTTCGGGTCGAAGAATCAAGTTGTGATTTCTCACTGATTACAGCATCAAATCGTGTGATTCAAGTACTCAAATCGAAGGTTGTGATCCGTTCTTTCTGTTTCTTGCATCAATTTCACGTTTTATTGCATCGTTTTTTATTTTTGATTTTTAGGGTTTATGTTCGAATTAGGGCTTTTTAATTCTGGGGTTATTGTGATGTTTTGATGATTGATATAGCTTTGTTAGATGATTTACAGTCGATTCATGGTGTTTAATTGAACAAACGATGCTTGGATAGTGATTCACGAATTCTAGGGTTTAGGTCGAATTTTCAAAACACAACTCGATGATTTCTGTGAATATTTGTTTCTTGTAATGTTAGGGCTTTGATTGTATATGTTCTTAGCTTCATTTTGCACTATATAACGTTTGATTTTATGTACGATTCTGCAAATTCGATTTTTGTCCGGAGTTTATGTCGATTTTGCCGGAGAAGTTGATTCAGGAGTTATTATGTGATGTTTTGGCCGTGGTTGGATTGCTGTGTTGATTTGCAATGAAAAGCACTCAAAAACAGCACCAAACGGTGTTGATTTGGGGCTGATCGGAGCTTGGCCGGACTCGGGGAACTCACCGGAATCTGAAAAAATTCCGGCGTGTTCTTGGTGACCCGGAATCCAACCCGTTTGACCCGTTCGGATTACCTGGTTTTGATCTGTTTTTGTCAGAAACCAATTTCTGACAACTGTTTCTGAAATTTTGATTTTTATTTTATTTTTATTACTTTTAAAAATCAGTTTTATTTATTTTGTAAATTGATTAATTAATTATTTAATTAATTAATTTATATTATAAATAATTCTGAATTATTTTCTAAAAATCAGATTGAATTATTTTCTTAATTATTTATTATTTATTTATTACTTATTAATTATTTAAAAGTGATTAATTATTTTGATAATTAATCAAATAATTTTCAATAAATCATAATAAATTCAATTTAATTTCAAAAATTATAGAAAAATTATTTTTAATTCTGATTTTCTTATATAATGATTTATAAATTATTTTTGGGTTTTAAAAATTAGTAATAATTATTTATAATGATTAATAAATGGAATTATCAGTATTTAATTAATAATAATTCAACCGTTAGTCCGTTTTGCGTGAAACGAAAGCCTGTTAACTCAAAAAAATGAATCCTTTTCATTAAAAATAATATCAAAGCTTTATTTTTTTTTTTAGAAGTTAGTTGATTTTGTGACTTGTTTGATTATCAGTCAAGTTACGTGCCGAGACGAGTCCGAAAAATTCCGGAAAAATGGGAAACGAGTCAGATAACGATCAGTTGAGCAATCAGCGAGTCGATTTTGATTTTAAAAATTATTTTAACCATAAAAATGATTATATGCTTATGTGCTTATGTGTATTACGTGGTTAATCGAGTCTTACTTGCTTATATGTAATACATGAGTCAATCATAAGCGCATGGGTAGATGTTAGGATCAGTTTGAAGTTGATTCAAGATGCAAATGAAGTACGACGTGACTTAACTAGTCTGTTTTGCCAACAGAAGCTAAGCCAGCCAGGCCAGTTGAGTCGGTAATAGTCCAAGGTGATAGACATAAGTGATTCAATTGCAGTAAGTCGCGCAGAAGGCAAGTTTTTCCTCTATTCTACTTTCGGAATAGTGATATTGATTCAAATATTTATCACATTTACATTCTCTTGATTATTGTTCTTGATCACTAATATACAATCCATATTCCTTTGTTTATATTTCATTTCAATTATTGATTTCTCCGTTTCTTTTGATTCTTGATTCATATTCTGTTGGTAACACATGGAGATTGATATATTTTAGTGTTTGGAATATATCAAAGCATACCGATTGTCCCGGTTGCTGAGCGATGGACTGGATAAGGATATTTTGGGATTGAGTGTGTCTTAATCCTGAGGACCGAGATGACTGGTGCCTCGACGTGGGCCGTAGTGCCTGGGTACCCGACTGGATCTATATACTGAGATATGGATCTGCATTATAATCTGACTGATCAGCAGAATATAGATGCGAACTTGTGTCCAGTTTAGTTTATTTGTACTCGCCAGTAATGGCCTTCTTTCTATTCTCGTGAGGTTATATCTTGGCAAACATACCTGGCATGGCGGATTCATTTAAAATGCTTTAACACTATTTATATGTTTGTGGACTTGTTGAGCAACTTTTGGCTCACCCCTTTTGTTGTTATTCACCTTATTGTTTTCAGTTAAGAAGGAATATGAAACCAATAAGGACTCGAGTGGTAAAGAAGCGAGTCAAGCCTCGGGATCCTCTTATACCCAAGTTGTTGATCCCAATCCAGGAAGAAAGTTTTGAGTTGCCCGAGCAGGTGGAGTGTTGATAGATAGTAGGTGTGTGTGTTTGAATAAAAGTTGAACTTAGCTTAAAATGAATTAGACAATGGTTTGTAATAAAGAGAGTTTGTGAGACTTTGAATGTTGGTTTGTAATAAAAGTAGTTAGTGGTTTTTATTTTCATACTTCAACCTAAAAAGATCCTGGTTAGTGTTAAAGGGGTTTAATTTCATTTCTTTATTAATTGTTAATCAAATTGTACAGGTTTGGTGATTAGCTAGTAACCCCCAGACTTATACTCCGGGTCTGGAGGGCGTTACAGCAACCTTATTGCCAATATAAAACACACCACAGAGCCGGATCCCTCGGGTTTTGAGCGAGTATTTAAATCCCCTTCGAAAGGAGGATCTTAAATATAAAAATGAGTTTTGGGATCCGCTCTAACTTTTAAAATCATTTCGAAGACTCGCAAAACATTTTTAAGAATATTTGGAGTAATGCTGATTTAATAAAATAAATCAGTCCCAATATATTAGAAAATATCTGAATATTATTATTTAAATAATATTCCCGTAAAGAATAATCTTTATAAAAATAATTGAAGTAGGAGTTGTAAAACTTATACTTGAAATGAATCTTAAATAATCAAAGATGTACTTATACGAAAGTAATATCTTATTTGAATAATCAAAAGTAAGTTTGATTATTGACACATTATTCTATAATAAAATAAAGAATATTATTTAGTAAATAATCGGAGTCATAAGTCCTCGAATAAATATTCAAGATAATATTCATTAATAAAATAAACGGAGTCATAAGCCCTCGAATGAATATTCAAAAATAATATTCATTAATAAAATAAACGGAGTCATTAACCCTCAAATGAATATTCAAAATAATATTCATTAATAAAATAAACGGAGTCATTAACCCTCGAATGAATATTCAAGATAATATTCATTAATAAAATAAAGTTATCGAATAAACCTTATTCGATTCATAGTTTTGAAAACTGTATCCATATATATATATATATATATATATACTCGGGAACATTGACTCCCGGTTTAGAAATATGTTCACCTTTTGATCCCCTATACTAAGGGTAAACTCAAATACTGCTTATTTCTAGCATAGGTATTATGCAACTATAAGCATTGAACCAACAGATATATAATCAAGATTATGAAATAGGCATGCATAGATACCCTATCACATGCTACAATATATCGCAAGAATTTGCTAATAACAAATATGCATTTATCGCAAGATCATGCATATACAAATATACATCACAACAACAGTTATACGGGTAGAAAACTTGCCTGAGTGCTCCCGGATAGACTTAAGCTTAGAGTGGGTCCGATAACCTATGAACAACAATATAAGTCGGAATTAAACCCCGGTCGCTTAAGAAACTAGACTTTAACCATTTAGAGTCCTAACGTTCGCTTTCGCACTTAACGATTTACTTAAGTCGCTCGAGTACCCTCGGCTCCACCATTTTTAATAATTTAACCATTACAAGTTTTAAGGCGATTCCTTTGCGAGTACCTTACCAACTCCCTAATCCACTTCACATAATTGTTTCTTACCCCAATTAGTCATTTAAGGTCCTTAACCAAGGTTTCAAAGTAAGGCGAAGGGTAATGGTTCGGTCACGAAACGCCGTTACTTAAAACGGTCGTTTCTCTTAAACCGTACATCGGATTCAAACGAACCACATATCAAAACGAAGCTCGCAACATGAACTATCTAAACATGGCAATGGTAAAAACCTAGCAGGGAGTTCTAGGGTCCTAATGTTATGAACAAAAGCAGTCTAAAGTAAATCGGACATTACGACGGCTATGTTTACGCGATTTCCCAATTTTATACCATTCCAATTCAACCCACAATCAATCCACAATCAAAACTCCATCCATACCATACTACAACAGCCCCAACTCAATATTACCAGTTCATACTTATTTCCCAATTATGAACTAAGAGTTTACTTTAGTTCATTAACTAATATCCAAGACTTCCAACTCCAAAAATATCATAAAACCAACCAATCTCTAAACACACAATAATCATGCCTCTCATCAACTAAACTACTCATAACAAGATTTAAACATGATTACACACCTATTACACTAACCCATCATCTAAACATTAGGAAATCTAAACAACAAAACTTAAGACTAAGATCATGAAGAGTTATACCTTCCTTGAAGCTTTTAATCCATAAAAGATCCTTGGAATGCCCATGGAAGCTTTAATCTAACCTCCTACAAGCTTGATCTTTCAAAGAAATCAAGAACACAAAAATTAATTTCAAGAAGTACTATTCACCATCTTCTTCCTTGATTTATAAAAAAAGATAGGCTTGGAATTAGAAGCTTAAACTTATAGGAAGTATGTAACTATCCATGGGGAAGATTAGATAAATACCTTGCCAAATAGTAAGTGGTGGAGCTTGGATCTTCATTTTTTTATAAAAGAAGCTGAGAGCTTCATGAAGAAAATGGAGGGTTTTGTGTTTTGTGATTTGTTTTGATTTGCCTTGGTTCTTTTTGTTTTGATTTTGGTTAATTACCTTACTAACCTTAAACTTTGTGTGGTTATCATTCATCCACACCTCCTTCCCTCCTATGTCTTGCTTATGTCACTTTGTGATATCATCATCCCTTACTTTCCCTCTTCTTATTGGTTGGATGACCTCATCATCCCTAACCTCCTTGATTAACTTCATAATTGTTTGCCTAATGGCCGCTGAGCTGTTATACGGTTCGCTTAACTTTCGCTTTCGTTTATCGTTTGAGGGATCATACCCGGGATCTTATTACTTGGGTTTCATTAACCTTTCTCAATACATTATAATCATCTTATGATCCTCTCTTATAATCCTTTAATTTAAATCCTTTATATCCTGTTACCTTATACTCAATTCTTTCCGTATCTAGTGGATTTCCGGGAAAAATCAAAGTGTTCGGAATTGGATTCTGACGATCTTTACATACACTTATATACCATATAGAGTACTAATAAAATCTCAAAATATCCATAACAGAACCCCTACATAGTGTGGCATAAAAAGTTTTCTCATTCAGCATAATCTGCAAAATCACTATTCATAAGGGTTTCAAAAATTTCCAAAAATTGGGGTTATTACAGTCCCCCCTCCTTAAAAGGATTCCGTCCCGGAATCAGATAGAAAATGAATAGGGATACTCTCTTAGCATTGCACTTTCTAACTCTCGAGTAAATTTTCCCACATCGTGGTCCTACCACCAAACTCTGCCTAGTTTGATAACCTTTCTCCTAAGCACTTGTTCCTTTTCACTCTATAACCCTTCCTGGTTGTTCCATAAAGGTTACGTCGGGTTGCATGTCTATGCACTCATATGCCCCTATTTATCTGGCATCCGAATTACACTTCCTTAACATTGATACGTGGAACACGTTATGACTTGCTACATGTTCGGGGGTAGGGCTAGCTCATATGCTAACTTCCCAAAACGTCTTAATATATCCAAGGGTCCAACAATTTATGGACTTAGCTTTCCTTTCTTTCCGAATCTCATCAATCCTTTCCAAGGGTTTCCAAGGGGATGCCTTTAAAACACTAGGTCCCCTACTTCCTATTCTTTGTCCTTTCGTGTCAAATCAACATACTTCTTATGTTCATCTTGGGCTACCACCAGCCATCCTCTGATTAGATCTATTATATCCTTGGTCCTTTGGACTACTGCGGGTCCGAGCATCTTGCGCTCTACAACTTCATCCTAACATAAGGGAGATCGACATTGTCTTCCCTCAAGGATCTCATAAGACGACACCTCGATACCTGACACACGATCTATTATCGTGAGAAAACTCAATCCGCGTTAAGTGATCATTCCAAATTCTTTCAAGTCTATTGCACAGACTCTTATTATAGCTTTTAGCATTATAGCTCTTGCTTCTCAATACCCACTCTCTTCCCGTTCATAATCGCTACTACCTTCCGTTCCTAATATTATACTGGTTATACTTTTGCTCGTTAGCATTCTATAACCTTTTAATAAATGCGTCAACTTTAGCATCACGAACGTGTTTCCATTCTGAATACCACCATAACTTTACTACTCCTTTTTCAGCTGCTTCTATCTTTGGAAGCTTGATCAATCATGTTGAAGTAAAGGAATTTGCTAAGAGATCACTATGATCATGAACACTTGTTATATCGCATAGTTAGTACATAAGGTGGCCAGCCTTTAGTACTTGACAAGCAATTAAACAACATGTAGTATCCTACTAGGCTTCTATCACACAGATAAATAGTCATTCGGCAATACCTCCCCTTCTGGAAGGGTTGTTCTTCTTAACTTACATGAAATGAAAATGAGAGAAAGGAACGAATTGAAGAGAATTGTATATATAAAAAAAATATACTGCCACAAAATATATGGCTTGGAACCTACCTCTGAACTATAGAGGTTTGTCATAGGAGAACAAAACATATGTGTATATATATCAAGTATTATCGCATCGTACTTCACATGCTTAAATATTTTGCTATTCCGTCCATCATTCTATGGACCCTTGCTCTTCCTCGAGCTTATACACAATCACCTTTGAAACTCCCTCGATATCGAAAATCGAACCTGGGATCTCATTCTAGACATCATCGTTACTAGAATTCTATGCTTGCATCGCAACCTTTCTCGTATAGTCATACGACTCTCTTTTCATAAGAGGGAATAAATATTCAATAGGTAGATACTCAACTTAATTAGTCTATCAATAATAACTTATACACTACTACGACCCGATTAGTGGTACTCAATCTCAACATCCATTCCAATACAACTCTCACGGTTGTAATCAGCTCATTACTCGCAGAATCATTACTGCATTACTATGGTCCACTACTGACCTACTGTCGTCATTCATTTTCCATGAAGTCTTAATATCTAACCATACGGAGTCCATACATGTCGTATCAAATCCTTCTAAGGAGTTAACATAATCACCATTCGTAATTCATGAAGAACACTCTTGATCCTGACATACATACATGACATGAAGCATATAAAATTGCAGAAGAGTTTAAATTAAAGCACCGATAGCAGGTTAATACCATTCTTAATCATATACCTTCAATAGAAGACTTAACTGGAAGGTTCGTCTAGTCCTTTTTGAAACATGGTCCTGGCTTATGTCAAGATAGCACCTTCTAAGATTGATAGCCCACTCATGGCGATTACACGAATTAAACCTTTACCAACTACTATTATGGTTGGGTATTGCACAGTCATCAGAAGGAATGTCAATCTTCCAAACCATAATACAACCTTCACAGCTTTAACCATCATCACTGTATTTCTTTGGCACAAGCGCCTATAATTATCCTCTTACCTTTAAAGTGTCGGCCACCTCTTTGGCCTTTCCTAATAGTAAAATTTCCTTACAGTCAATGTCATTTTAACCACCTCCAAATAAATTTTCTACCTCATTTCAATCACTGCTTATGTGAAGATGTTTTCCTTAAAATCTGATGAGTAAAAAAAATATCACCATTTTCCCATAAGTTATTGCCTCAGTCTTTAGAGGTTAATCACTGTCACGACTGACTCTCAATCATACTTAGAACATCTTTTATCTTAAGTCCTAATTGCCCTGAACAATTTCGACCATTACTGGTTCGATCCATACTTTCTCGTGGTTTAACATGTGCCCCACTTGGCATCATTATTATTACGTCATATTTCCTTTATCAACATTTCTATTCTTGAGAATTTTGAATATTTCCTTTCTCCTTATAAAACCTCTAAGGTTATCCTTGAATCGTTCCTCCTGTACTCCCTAGATACAGGGCATATCAAAATACCATATACTAATACTAGAATCATTGTCTATATACTTTTGAAAAAATTTCTCCACTGATTCTTTAAAGGTTGTTGTTACCTTAATCCTTTCCAATTCATACTGTCAAAACTCATACTATCCCTATTAAGGGTGAAATGCCAACCTTTATGCATTCCCCTAGGATTCGTTTTAAGTTACCGATGTTCTATCCTTAATTCCACCTTTAAAAAGGTACATGCAGCCTTCCATGGATATCTCAAGTCATATATCCCTGATAAGGGCGTCTTATTCAATCATTCCCACCTCGATAGTATATGCCTAATTTCACAATAACATCTGTATTCAAAATGAGGCCAATCAATATGGCCTCCAAAAGATAACAACGGTTATCCGCTTTTCTTGCCTAATTTGGTAACGATACAAAGATGTTCTGGAAGATATTGGTCGTGTTAAACGTGAACCTCTTCTTTATAATTCCTTATTTACTTTTGTTGTTTATCTCAACAGTCACCTCAATGTTGGGATATCTTTCACACCTGGCATCTCCCTTTCTGGGTATCGAGCCACCGGTCTTACACTTCACATTCTTGAAGGTCACTTCCTTCATCCAATTTTCCTAATTTCTTACTTTCTTGTCTCCTTAGTCCATCTGCGTCTCATTATTTATTCTTCGAACTATCTCAGGGTTTCCTCGAATCGTCCCAACTTACAGGGGATAAAATATATGTATCTCTTATGCCTTCAACCATCAATTTAACTTATGGTGAATCACCCTCATCCTGACGATTACATACTTTTCTATTTCTATTGCTACGAGTCTTTAGGGTTTCCTCATACCCAACTTCCTTATCATTCCTCAAACTCTATTGCCTTTATATTCCTTTCCACTTCAGTTTCTTTTTCTTTTCCTTTCTCTTATCATTATTTCATGAACCAACCCAACATAAGTATCGATTTCAAACATCTCGTCATTCTGGATTCGTGTCCTCAGAACGAATCTTGACAACTTTTACAACTTGGATTCATGGTTCATCATACCCATCTGCCTTTGTTCTGGCTCTAAAACTTTTACACTATCTCCATAACCTTGGGAAGTACTTTCCTGAAAACAATTGACTGAACTTAAATCAGTTTATTATAATCTCTGAGAGCTTAGCGACTTAAAGGTCCTGAAAGAATTTCCCACTACATTTTTTCCTCAAGGTGGTGGTTGGGAATAAATTATAAGTTATGTTTAGACAGGTCCATGAATTTCCGTATAGGAGTACCGTCTCGGGTCTCCTTATCTCGCTCGACTTCTGTTTTCTTAGTCTAAACGTCCCCTCCTCCTCCCCATAATCGGGGTCATCCTTCATGTTTTAAATCCTCATTTTCCACTCCATTATGTTATGGGTTCCTTCTATCTTGATGGTGACCTCCCTGACTATCACGTTCAGGGCTTGCTCTAAATCTTATTCCTCAAACTAGCTTTCATCTAAGATTTCATCTTTAAGCTCTTGAACGTTTGGAACTCAAATTTTTTAGTAATACCTCATTATTCCCTTATCATTTTTCTCGATATTAATCTTTTATCTAATTGTTGGCTTTCTGCCTTCATTCATCACTTTTTCTGGCAGAATATGTTCTTTTTCCGATAATTTGGACTGTATTATAATCTCAAACAGCTTTTCGGTACGGGCTCCGGTTACCTTCACTTCTATTTCCATTTTTTTTCAAAATCTCTTATAAACTCTCCCAAAGACATTATCATCTTGAGTCTCTCCTTTTTACTAAGGGTATTAGCCACCACATTGGCTTTCCCCGAATGATAAAGAATCTCCAACTCATAATTCTTGATTAGCTCTAACCGCCTCCTCTGGCGTATGTTGAGCTCTTTCTACGGGAAAATGTACTAGAGTACTTATGGCTTAGGTAAATCTCGCACTTCTCTCCACACAAGTAGTGCCTCCAATATTTAGGGAAAAACTATTGCAACGAGCCCAAGCTCATTGGTGGGGATATCGAATTTTATATTCCGTTAATTGTCTTGACGTGTACGCGATTACCTTGTTGTGCTTTATAAGAAGCACCCTAATTCCTTATGCGAAGCGTCACTACAAATCATAAAATCTCCTTTCCCATCCGGCAAAGCCAACATGGGAGCCGTCACCAACCTTTGCTTCAGTTCTTGAAAGCTGTTCTCGCATTTCTCTGTCCATTCAAACTTCTCAGTCTTACGAGTAAGCCGCGTTAAAGGGCTACTATCTTTACAAACTTGAACGAACCTCCGGTAGTGACCGACCAATCCTACCTCTGGTAGCCGACCTAACCATGGTCATCAATTCATCAGTGGTCCTTTATTCATTCTTGTCAGGATCCCCCATGGGATCCTCCTCAGCAACTATTACTTCTAGGACAACATCCTCAACCGCTACATCCTCAATATAAACATCATTCGATCACGCGTAAGGACGCTCTATCAGATCCATAATCTGATCTCCAATAAGTAATAAAACATCATCGCGTTGTTGTTCCTCAACCTCAGGGTTCAGAGTCCCGCTACCATATACGATAACGAACTACGCTTTTATCACGATATTTATAAGGGTTCCCATAAGGGTTTTAACTGTCAGTACTACGTTAGGTAGCCCGACAATGAACTTGGCAAGAGTTCTTATTATCTTAGTGAACTTATTATCTTAACGTCACATCATCTCTGAGGTTTATAACGCTTAGCTCTGATACCACTTCTGTAACACCCCCAAATCCGGGGTCGGGGATCTGGGTTGTCACGAGTTCCATTTTCCTTAATAACCCCCAATCTTAATAAATAATCAACTACTCTGTACTGTGACCCCACCATAAACACACACACCACAAGTTATAGTCTCAGAAATGAATATCCAAAAAAATAATCACAAGTCGTTTTATTCCACTATTCTATGCCAATACACCTTAAAAGGATTTATGAATAAATTTACCTTTATTTGCCATTATTAAAATTCGTAAATATACATAAATCTGGTATATCAAAAGTTGAAAGCCTAGCCTATTGGTAGTTCCTACCTCAGCTACAGCGACATCAACACCTATAGGAAACTGCAGAACGTTTCCTATCCGCTCGCGAATTGGGAGCTTGGTCCTGTTCATCTTGTCTATTTGATATTGTGTGATGAAAGAAGAAAGCAAGGGTGAGCAACAAGCCCACCAAAATAATATGTATAATGATTAACAATATACGAGCATTCTCATAGTACTCATAAAAGTCTTGGTCAAAAGAAATGAACCAAGTTTGATATCTTAATGCGATGAAGTCGCAAAATATTCAGTATATATACATATATACTTTTCAAAATCTTGGAAGTCCTCTTCCATGCATAATATACACAGAGTTCCAGTTTATAACTGTATAAAAATATCGTTGCAAGGTGATCTCATATGTCTAACCTTGTCTCAACATTTTTCTGAAAATCTTTGACATGCACAAGATAATCATTTACTAGATATAAGTTTAAAAGATGAAGTTACAAGATACTCCAATATACTTATATCTTTTCCGAATACTACTTGAACTACTTTCGTTCAATGTATAAATAGTTCATCCCATAGATTAAGCTACAAGACAAAACTTGTATAGAATCAATCTTTAAAATATCATCAAAATAAAATGAAGTTATGAGATACTTCATTTGATGCACACATCATTTTGAAAACTTGACCCTGCCAACACTCAACAATCGCCCAACCGTAGCCTTTCTATCGAAGTGTTCTGGGTAGTGTTGCAGAAATATCCAATTGGATGATGAACTCATTACAGGAGTTTGCCGCGCCAGGAAGACCACTTACGATGATCAGTCGTAGTAGTACAACCCCACCATTTTCTACATGTAGAGGAGAACCTGTCGGATTTACTTGTCAACCAAACACTGGACTCCTAAGGAATGGACCGTCTTAGCGGAACTTCCAGGCCATTTTGGGCCAATATAATAAGGCTGGGCCGGCGCCACTCGACCACTTACGCCACTCCTAGTTCAGATGAAATCCATGACTCTGAAACGTAAAGCTCGTCCCCACTTTCCCCAAGTAGAAAATTGTTGATACGGCTCCACCAAGAAGTCGTATCTAGTTGGAAAGGAAAACTCGCCGATATTTCCCAGGCGATGCCTGTTAATGGATTAACTTGTTCCAAGAATTTTACTTCCCGAGTATTGGGTAAGTAATCAAAAACTCTTTTATCAAGACATCAACCTTGTTGCGAATATAAAACACACCACAGAGCCGGATCCCTCAGGTTTTGAGCGAGTATTTAAATCCCCTTCGAAAGGAGGATCTTAAATATAAAAATGAGTTTTGGGATCCGCTCTAACTTTTAAAATAATTTCGAAGACTCGCAAAACATTTTTAAGAATGTTTGGAGTAATGCTAATTTAATAAAATAAATCAGTCCCAATATATTAGAAAATATCTGAATATTATTATTTAAATAATATTCCCGTAAAGAATAATCTTTATAAAAATAATTCAAGTAGGAGTTGTAAAACTTATACTTGAAATGAATCTTAAATAATCAAAGATGTACTTATACGAAAGTAATATCTTATTTGAATAATCAAAAGTAAGTTTGATTATTGACACATTATTTTATAATAAAATAAAGAATATTATTTAGTAAATAATCGGAGTTATAAGTCCTCGAATGAATATTCAAAATAATATTCATTAATAAAATAAGCGGAGTCATAAGCCCTCGAATGAATATTCAAAAATAATATTCATTAATAAAATAAACGGAGTCATTAACCCTCGAATGAATATTCAAAATAATATTCATTAATAAAATAAACGGAGTCATTAACCCTCGAATGAATATTCAAGATAATATTCATTAATAAAATAAAGTTATCGAATAAACCTTATTCGATTCATAGTTTTGAAAACTGTATCCATAAATATATAAATATATATATATATATACTCGGAAACATCGACTCCCGGTTTAGAAATATGTTCACCTTTTGATCCCCTATACTAAGGGTAAACCCAAATACTGCTTATTTCTAGCATATGTATTATGCAACTATAAGCATTGAACCAACAGATATATAATCAAGAATATGAAACAGGCATGCATATATACCCTATCACATGCTACAATATATCGCAAGAATTTGTTAATAACAAATATGCATTTATCGCAAGATCATGCATATACACATATACATCACAACAGTTATACGGGTAGAAAACTTGCCTGAGTGCTCCTGGATAGACTTAAGCTTAGAGTGGGTCCGATAACCTATGAACAACAACATAAGTCGGAATTAAACCCCGGTCGCTTAAGAAACTAGACTTTAACCATTTAGAGTCATAATGTTCGCTTTCGCACTTAACGATTTACTTAAGTCGCTCGAGTACCCTCGGCTCCACCATTTTTAATAATTTAACCATTACGAGTTTTAAGGCGATTCCTTTGTGAGTACCTTACCAACTGCCTAATCCACTTTACATAATTGTTTCTTACCCCAATTAGTCATTTAAGGTCCTTAACCAAGGTTTCAAAGTAAGGCGAGGGGTAATGGTTCGGTCGCGAAATGTCGTTACTTAAAACGGTCGTTTCTCCTAAACCGTACATCGGATTCAAACGAACCACATATCAAAACGAAGCTCGCAACATGAACTATCTAAACATGGCAATGGTAAAATCCTAGCAGGGAGTTCTCGGGTCCTAATGTTATGAACAAAAGCAGTCTAAAGTAAATCGGACATTACGACGGCTATGTTTACGCGATTTCCAAATTTTATACCATTCCAATTCAACCCACAATCAATCCACAATCAAAAATCCATCCATACCATACTACAACAGCCCCAACAACTCAATATTACCAATTCATACTTATTTCCCAATTATGAACTAAGAGTTTACTTAAGTTCATTAACTAATAACCAAGACTTACAACTCCAAAAATATCACAAAACCAACCAATCTCTAAACACACAATAATCATGCCTCTCATCAACTAAACTACTCATAACAAGCTTTAAACATGATTACACACCCATTTCACTAACCCGTCATCTAAACATTAGGAGATCTAAACAACAAAACTTAAGACTATGATCATGAAGAGTTATACCTTCCTTGAAGCTTTTAATCCATGAAAGATCCTTGGAATGCCCATGGAAGCCTTAATCTAACCTCCTACAAGCTTGATCATTCAAAGAAATCAAGAACACAAAATTTAATTTCAAGAAGTACTATTCACCATCTTCTTCCTTGATTTATAAAAAAAGATTGGCTTGGAATTAGAAGCTTAAACTTATAGGAAGTATGTAACTATCCATGGGGAAGCTTAGATAAATACCTTGCCAAATAAAATGAAGATCCAAGCTCCACCACTGTTTGCCTAATGACCGCTGAGCTGTTATACGGTTCGCTTAACTTTCGCTTTCGTTTATCGTTTGAGGGATCATACCCGGGATCTTATTACTTGGGTTTCCTTAACCTTTCTCAATACATTATAATCCTCTTATGATCCTCTCTTATAATCCTTTAATTTAAATCCTTTTTATCCTGTTACCTTATACTCAATTCTTTCCGTATCTAGTGGATTTCCGGGAAAAATCAAAGTGTTCGGAATTGGATTCTGACGATCTTTACATACACTTATATACCATATAGAGTACTAATAAAATCTCAGAATATCCATAACAGAACCCCTACATAGTGTGGCATAAAAAGTTTTCTCATTCAGCATAATCTGCAAAATCACTATTCATAAGGGTTTCAAAAATTTCCAAAAATTGGGGTTATTACACCTTCTTTTGCCTTTTCAGCATCAGCAACTTTCCTAGACCTTAAGGTAATAGCCTTGACTTGCTCTTTAGCTTCCTTCCTGCCTAGTACTTCCGTGTCACTGGGAAGTGTTCCAGGTTGACGATTGAGCACTGCATTAGCTATTTGACCGATTTGATTTTCCAAGGTCTTGATAGAAATCGCCCGACTCTTGCACAACAGCTTAAGTTCCTCAAAATCAGCACTAGTGGGTGCAGCTTCACTTCCCTGTTGAGGATATGATTTCCTTTGAGCATACGGTTGTGGTTTCTGGAATCCAGGTGGATTGAACTGTTTACTCATACCATGCTGATATGGTGGCTGAATAGCATTCTGATTATTACCCCAGCTGAAATTTGGATGATTTCTGTTGTTAGGATGATAAGTAGCTGGCACAGGCTGCTGTTGTCGCTGATAATTGTTCACATACTGAACAGATTCGTTAACAAGAGAACACTGATCCGTAGCATGAGAACCTGCACAAAGCTCACAGAACATAGCTATTTGATTGACTCCATAGGTAGCTAGAGAATCGACCTTCATAGACAGCGCTTGGAGCTGCGCTGCAATAGCGGTGGCTGCATCGACTTCCAGAATACCTGCTACCTTTCCAGGCATCATCTTCTGAGTTGGGTTTTGATGCTCATTTGCAGCCATAATCTCAATAAGATTATAAGCCTCAGTATAGCTTTTGGCCCACAAGGCGCCTCCAGCTGCTGCATCGAGCATGGGCCGAGATTGGGCCCCCAAACCATTATAGATACCAGTTATCAATATCCAATCGGGCATTCCATGATGTGGACACTTTCTCAGCATTTCCTTGTAGCGTTCCCAAGCTTCGCACATAGATTATGTAGGTTGCTGCGTGAACGGAGTAAGAGCACTCCTCATAGCAGCAGTCTTTGTCATTGGATAAAACTTCACCAGAAACTTTTGCACAAGATCTTGCCAAGTAGTGATTTGACCCAGCTGGTTCAGAATGTAACCAGTCCTTAGCTTTATCCCTCAGTGAGAATGGGAAAAGCCTCAGCTTGATAGCCTCATCAGTCACTCCATTATATTTGAAAGTATTGCAGATCTCGACAAAGTTCCTTATGTGCATGTTGGGGTCTTCAGTCGCAGCCCCTCCAAAAGAAATAGAATTTTGCACCATCTGAATAGTGCCCGACTTGATTTCAAAGGTGTTAGCTTGAATCGCCGGATGAAGAATGCTTGACTGAATGTCATCAATTTTAGGCCGAGAAAAGTCCATAAGAGCTGGATCGGCTGGAACAATACGATCACCCATGATTACTGGTTCTTTCTGCTCACTTCCTGAATCCGAATCTTCGAAATCTATCTTCTCCGGAATATCAAGAACTTCGTCTGTCTCCTCAGCTGTATCGAAAGTCATCTTGCGAGTACGAGAACGAGTTTGCATAAACGCTCACTAAAGTACCTGAAACACAACCAGAAATAATAAGTAACAAATACGTCTTAATCACTGAGTCCTAATGACCAATGATGGTAAGTACATCAACTCAACAAATATGCCGAGTCCCTGGCAGCGGCGCCAAAAACTTGTTAGGGCGAAAACACGCGCTATAACACACGCAAGTATACGCGTTCGTAAGTAATATAAAATACTTTCTAGTTCGTTCCCACAGAGACTCAGACTAATTATGTTCAATTAAAATCATTCACCAATGTATGTTTACTTCTCAATGTTAAGACAAAAATACTTAGAATTATATTAACTAATTGTTAACTACAATTAACTACTAAAATTAACCACTTAATTAACACTTCGGATTAACAATAATAAAACACTCATGAGATCACAACTTCATTAATACTTCCTTCAATAGTCGTTGTTATTACCCTTAGTATGCAATAGTGATGATATTAATCGAATAACACGAAACTGATAAAAGCCAACTTTCATTGTACTAATACCATTCTACCAAACATCCACAATTAAGATAGAAGTTGAATAGGCATCAATTATGTTGAGTCCCTATATGTCTACAGAAATTGACAACATAATGATTTAAGTACAAGTTATTTCTTTTGATTACACAGGGCGAATAAAACGGTTAGAGTTACCCACTAATCATGCAACATCATACATGAACCTATGCTAGCATGGCAAGTTCTAAATCTCGAGATCCATCGTCGCTTCACAAGGGATTAACTCCCTATCTTATATGTTCGCGACACACATAAGACGAATACGCACAACCAACACTAGATATCATACAATCATCACACACTAAGGTATTAAACAACTAACTAAAGAATTCCATAGTAAATCTGTTACAACCCCATGATCACGATTAGCCCATGTTAGCACTTATCGTCATCATGGGTTCATATGAAAATATGATAAATAAACACAAGAGAATAATAACTAAACTAATTATATTAAACCAGAGTACGTCACAAGAGTAAATAGGTTCAAAGCAAAGAAAACTAGCATCCAACGTTACAACAAAATAAAGAATCACAAGAAAATATGCTTCCTCTTCGTTGCGGTGTGCTAAAACGGTCTTCTTCCTTATCTCCTTCGCTCCTCGATTAATACAACGATTCAACACACATGAAACGACTCTGAATCTACTTATATAGAAGTCCCATAAAACTCAGATTACACAGAAGTTAGAAGCCAAACAGAAGTAGAAGTCTAAATAAATATTTTAATTTCCCGACCATGCGCGGCCGCTCAGCATAGCTGAGCGGGCGCTCAGACCCCTATTGGAAAATGTCTGATTTTTGCTCCGTTTCTTCGCTGTAATCGGCTCCTTTCTTCCCTCTCGCGATGCTAGACACATGCCAAGGATTATTATTGATGATTACTCCCCCGAAATGCAACTATTACCCTGGAACGCACAAATACTAGAAAAACGCATCAAATATGTAATAACCCCAATTTTTGGAATTTTTTGAAACCCTGATGAATAGTAACTTTTGTTCATGATGCTGATTAAGGAAAATTATCAGACCACACCATATAGGAGTACTGTTATGAAAATTCTAAGATCATATTAGTATTCCATAAAGTAAATAAGTGTATATAAAAATCGTGAGAATCCAAATTCGAACACTTTGATTTTTCCCGAAAATCCACCAGATACCGAAAGAATTGAGTATAAGGTAACATGATTAAAAGGATTTAAATTCAAGGATTATAAGAGGGGATTATAAAAGGAATATAAAATATTGAGAAAGGGTAGGGGAACCCAAATAATAAGATCCCGGATATGATCGCTCGAACGATAAACAGGAACGAAAGTTAAGCGAACCGTATAACAGATCAACGATCATTAGCCAAGTAATTAGGAGTTAATCAAAGGGGTGAGTGGATGATGATGTCATCACACCAACAAGAGGAAGACAAGTGTAACAAGA
Organism: Apium graveolens; assembly: GCF_009905375.1. NCBI lineage: Eukaryota > Viridiplantae > Streptophyta > Magnoliopsida > Apiales > Apiaceae > Apium > Apium graveolens. The sequence goes on along the minus strand of NC_133656.1, from coordinate 199,542,665 downwards.
TGAAATAAGTAGATGACATAAGCATGACCAAATGGGAAGGGTTAGTTGGTTGATTGTGAGCCACACAATTTTTACCATGGTAAAAGGTTAATTAACAAACAAAAAGGAAGCAACCAAGCAAACATATTCATTTCTCCCCCCATCTCCTTGCTCACGGTTTTTTGAAGAAAAATTTCCAAACCCAAGCTCCACTCAATCATAATTCAAGAGGTTTGTTTCCTTGGATTCTATATTTCATAACTAAGAAGAGCAAGTAGTTTGAGTGCTTGAATCCAAGGTTTGCTAGCTCAAATAAATCATTTTAGTTTAGGGTGAATAGTAACTTTCAAGAACAAATTTTTTATTCTTGATTTTATTTGTAAGGTCAAGGTAGCTTAAGCATAGATTAAGGCTTCCATGGGCATTCCAAGGATCTTTCATTGATTAAAAGCTTCAAGGAAGGTATAAAACTTCAAACCCTAGTTTTACTTTGAATATTTATGAGTGGTTTTGATTAATATAGTTCATGAAAAGAATAATGGTTGTGTGTTTAAAGTTTGGTTGGGTTTGTAGTGATTGGATTTTAATTGAGGTGTTGGTGATTGTTAATGGAGGAGTAGTAGTTTAAATGTTTATGCATGAATTGAACCTTGTTTGATTTAGTAGTTTGGTTGAATTTGAAGATAGTATGATATTGGATTAAATTGAAATTCTTGGGCTTATTATGACTGAAATCAGTAGCATTGATGTGTATCTTGAGTTGTTGTTGATTGGTAGTTGGATTCATATGATTTGGAATGGTAAAATTTGGGAAATCGCGTAAACATAGCCGTCGTAATGCCCGATTTACCTTAGACTGTTTTGTTCTTAACTTCAAGACCCGTGAACTCACTGTTAGATTCAGGACCCATGTTTAGATAGTTCATGTTACGAGCTTCGTTTTGATGTGTGGTGCGCTTGAATCCAATGTACGGTTTAGGAGAAACGACCGTTTTAAGTAACGGCATTTTGCGAACGAACCATTACCCCTCGCCTTACTTTGAAACCTTGGTTAAGGCCCTTTAATGACCAATTGGAGTATGAAACAATTATGTAAAGTGGATTAGGCAGTTGGTAGAGTACTTGCGAAAGAATCGCCTTAAAATTCTTAATGGTTAATTTATTAAAAATGGTGGAGCCGAGGGTACTCGAACGACTTATGTGATTCGTTAAGAGTAGAAGTGACCATAAGCGAACGTTAGGGTTCAATTGGTTAAAGTCTAGTTTCTTAAGCGACCGGGGTTTAATTCCGACTTATGTTGTTGTTCATAGGTTATCGGACCCACTCTAAGCTTAATTCTATCCGGGAACACTCAGGCAAGTTTTCTACCCGTTATACTGTTCTGGTGATGTATATATGTATATGTATTATCTTGTGATAGATGCATGATGGTTATTAGCAAATCTTCCGATATATTGGAGCATGCTGATATGGTTTATATGCATGCCTGTTTCGTAATCTTGATATCTAATTGTTGATTCAAATGCTTATAAGTTGCATAATACCTATGCTAGAGATAAGCAGTAGTTGCGTATACCCTTGGTATAGGGGACCCAAAGGTGAACATTTTCTAAATCGGGAGATGATGTTCCCGAGTATATTATATATATATATTTATATATATATAAGATATAGTTTTCAAAACTATTAATTGAATAAGATTTATTCGATAACTTTATTTTATTTAATGAATATTATTTTGAATATTCATTCGAGGACTTATGACTCCGCTTATTTTATTAAATAATATTCTTTATTTTATTAAAGAATAATGTTTCGATAATCAAACTTATTTTTGATTATTCAAATAAAGATCGTACTTTCGTATAATTATATCTTTGGTTATTTATTATTCATTTCAAGTATAAGTTTTAAAACTTCTACTTCAATTATTTTTATAAAGATTATCCTTTATGGGAATATTATTTAAATAATAATATTCAGATATTTTCTAATATATCGGGACTGATTTATTTCATTAAATCAGCATTACTCCAAACATTCTTAAAATGTTTTCGAGTCTTCAAAATGATTTTTAAAGGTTTGGGCGGATCCCAAAACTCATTTTTTTATATTTAAGATCTTCCTTTCGGATGGGATTTAAATACTCACTCAAAACCTGAGGGATCCGGCTCTGTGGTGTATTTTATATTCGCAACAAGATTGCTATTTTGATAAAAGAGTTTTTGATTACTTACCCAACATTCGGGAAGTAAAATTCTTGGAACAAGTTAATCCATTAACAGGCATCGCCTGGGAAATATCGGTGAGTTTTCCTTTCTAACTAGATATGACTTCTTGGTGGAGCCGTATCAATAAGTTTCTACTTGGGGAAAGGGGGGACGAGCTTTGCGTTTCAGAGTCATGGATTTCATCTGAACTAGGAGTGGCGTAAGTGGTCGAGTGGCGCCGGCCCAGCTTTATTATATTGGCCCAAATGTCCTGGAAGTTCCGCTAAGACGGTCCATTCCTTAGGAGTCCATGGTTCGGTTAACAAGTAAATCCGACTGTTCTCCTCTACATGTAGAAAATGGCGGGGTTGCAATACTGCGACTGATCATCGTAAGTGGTCTTCCTGGCGCAGCAAACTCCCGTAATGAGTTCATCATCCAATTGGATATTTCTGCAACACTACCCGGAGCACTTCGATAGAAAGGCTACGGCTGGGCGATTGTTGAGTGTTGGCAGGGTCGAGTTTTCAAAATGATGTTCTCATCAAATGAAGTATCTCGTAACTTCATTTCATTTTGATGATATTTCAAAGATTGATTCTATACAAGTTTTGTTGTGTAGCTTCATCTATGGGATGAACTATTTATACCTTGAACGGTGGTAGTTCAAGTAGTATTCGGAAAAAGATATAAGTATATTGGAGTATCTTGTAACTTCACCTTTTCAACTTATATCTAGTTAATGATTATCTTATGAATGACAAAGGTTTTCAGAAAAACGTTGAGACAAGGTTAGATATATGAGATCACCTTGCAACGATATTTTTATACAGTTATAAACTGGAACTCTGTGTATATTATACATGTCAGAGGATTTCAAAGATTGTGAAAAGTATATATGTATATATATACTGAATATTTTGCGACTTGGTCGCGTTAAGATATCAACTTGGTTCTTTTCTTCTTGACCAAGACTTTCATGAATACTATTAGAATGCTCATATATTGTTAATTATTATACATATTATTTCGGTGGGCTTATTGCTCACCCTTGCTTTCTTCTTTCATCACACTACAACAGATAGACAAGATGAACATGACCAAGCTCCCAATTTGCGAGCGGATAGGAAACGTTCCGCAGTTTCTTGTAGGCGTTGATGATGCTGTAGCTGAGGTAGGAAGTACCAATAGGCTAGGCTTTCAACTTCTGATGTACCGGACTTATGTATCTATATGAATTGTAATAATGGCAAAGAAATGTAAATTTATTCAAAAACCCTCTTGAGGTGTAATGGCTTATAATGTGGAATAAAATGACTTGTGTTATTTTTGGTATTCATCTCTGAGACTATAACTTGTGGTGTATGTGTGTATATTGTGGGGTCACAGTACGCAGTAGTTGGTTGACTGTTAAGGTTAACTATTGATAAGGGAAATAGAACTCGTGACAACCCGAATCCCCGACCCCGGATTTGGGGGTGTTACAGAAATGGTATCAGAACTAAGCGTTATAAACCTCAGAGATGATGTGACGTTAAGATAATAAGTTCACTAAGATAATAAGAACTCTTGCCAAGTTCATAGTCGGGCTACCTAACGTAGTACTGACAGTTAAAACCCTTATGGGAACCCTTATAAATATCGTGATAGAAGCGTAGTTCGTTATGGTATATGGTAGCGGGACTCCGAACCCTGAGTTTGAGGAGCAACATCGCGATGATGTTTTATTACTTATTGGAGATCAGATTGTGGATCCGATAGAGCGTTCTAATGAGGGACCAGATGATGTTCATATTAAGGATGTAATGGTTAAGGATGTTATCCTAGAAGGGATTGTTGCTGAAAAGGATCCCGTGGGAGATCCTGACAAGAATGAAGAAAGGACCGCTGAGGAATTGATGACCGTAGTCAGGGCGACTGCCAATGGTAGGATTAGCCGGTTACTACCGGAGGTTCGTTCAACTTTGAAAAGATCGCATCCCGTGTAATGCGGCTTACTGGTAGGACTGAGAAGTTTGAATGGACAGGGAAATGCGAGAACAGCTTCCAAGAACTGAAGCAAAGATTGGTGACGACCCCTATGTTGGCGTTGTCAGATGGAAAAGGAGATTTTGTGATGTGTAGTGACGCTTCGCATAAGGAATTAGGGTGCTTTTTATACAACACAACAAGGTAATCACGTACGCGTCAAGACAATTAAGGGAATATAAAATTCGAAATCCCCATCCATAAGCTTAGGCTCGTGGCAATAGTTTTGCCCTAAAGATTGGAAGTACTACTTGTATTGAGAGAAGTGCGAGATTTACATAAGCCATAAGTGCTCTAGTACATTTCCACGCAGGAAGAGCTCAACATGCGCCAGAGGAGGTGGTTAGAGCTAATCAAGGACTACGATTATGAGATTCTTTATCATCCAGAGAAAGCCAAAATGGTGGTATAAAAGAGAGACTCAAGATGAAAATGTCTTTGGGAGAGTTGATAAGAGATTTTGAGAAAATGGAAAAAGAAGTGAAGGTAACCGGAGCCGGTACCGAAAAGTTGTTTGAGATTGTAATACAACCCGAATTCTTGAAAAAGATCATATTATGCCAAGAAAAAGTGATGAATGAAGGTAGAGAGCCAACAAATAGAGAAGAGATTAATACCGAGAAAGATGATAAGGGAATAATGAGGTATTCCTACAGAATTTGGGTTCCAAACGTTCAATGGCTTAAGGACGAGATCTTAGATGAAAGCCATAGTTCTAGGAATAAGATTTAGGGCAAATCCTGAATGCGATAGTCAGGGAGGTCGCCATCAAGATAGAAGGAATCCATAACGTAATGAAGTGGAAAATGAGGATTTAAACTATGTAGTGTAAGTCATATGTCATAGCCTATTTGTATATTCGAGGATTCAACTCAACTCAAATAAGAATGTAATAAGTAAATAGTGGATCGACCGTCAGAGAGATCTCGCAAAGTAATATCTGTCAAAGGATTCAGAAACAAGGTTCATCTACAGACTTGAGGAGGTAATTCACTGGAAGAAGTTCAAGAAGTTGATCATGCCTCAGTGATATAAATCAAGATCGTGGATTTAATCAAGTGACAGAGATCTCGTCAGGGTATCAATTAATTACAAGGATTTAATCTGAAGAAAATCAAAGTGTCAAAGTCAAGACATGAAGAAATGTCACGGAAGTTAGTCACTCATGAACCAGACAGTACATCGAGTGTCAACATTGAAGTGGTGGAATTGATTCATAATTTCAATGATTTTCAGAAGATATTCAGAAGATTGGTTGCTGCTCAGGATTAGTATTAATTCTCTATTAATTAATTAAGTCATATAATTTAATTAAGAAAATAAATTATATCTGTAAAGATTAATTTATTGATTAATTAAATTAATTGATTAATTAATTCTGAGTTAATATTTAGAATTTTCAGAATTTTTAATTGGTTAAAATCTGTTTTAATTCCAAAAAGACAACTGATTGTATTAGTATGACAATCGGTATGACAATCAATAGTCATACCGAATGTCATGCTAATTCAGTTGATTGTCTTACCAGAATTATTATTAGATTAAAATCACTTATTAATTCAGCAAAAACAATCTGCTTGAACTACTATGACAATCGGTATGACAATTGATTGTCATACCGAAAGTCTTGCTAGTTCATTCTGATTGTCTTGCTAGTTCTAAGGATAGTCCTACCGATTGTCTTGCTGAGCTCAGGATTGTCTTGCCAGGTCAATTCTATCCTGTTGATTAAAAAGAAGCAGACAAGCAGCAGTTCACCACAACTCAATCATTCAATACACAAGTCAAAAAAACAAGAACACAGGAGCCGCATCAAATATTTCATTTTTCATCTGCTTATTTCAAAGATTAAATTTCTAGATTGTAAAGTTAAATCCAATCCACTAGAAATCTTTATCTTGCTCTTGTGTAACAATCTAGCGGATCAAAATCCCTAGAACTTAATCTCAAATCGCGTTTAGCATTTGATTCTAATTATTGCAAAAATAGAAAAAGTTCATGTCAAATTTATTCTAGATTTGTGATAATTGATTTGAGATTAATACCTTGTAATCGATACAGTTGTTGTAACACCTTTCAAGTTTAATAATATTTTAATTTAACTTGAATTTTGTTTCACATTTTTTATTCCACATTTATTCGATTATTTGGTAACGTTTGTATTCAACCCCCCTTTCTACAAACACATTGGGACCTAACAATTGGTATCAGAGCCTTCTGATTAACGAACAAATCAAGATCCTAGACTTTTGTGATTTTTCAACTCCTTGAATTTTTATTTATTCAAAAATTCATAATGACTTCACATAAAGTTGGAACCGTTAAAATTCCACAATTTGATAAAGAAAATTATATCATGTGGAAGAAGAAGATGCTATTATTTTTACAAGTTGCAAATCCCAAATATTCAAACTTGTTAAAGAAGGGTATAAAAACTCCGATGGTTATTGAACCGGAGGTAATAATAGATGGTGTGGTGACTACTAAAGCTAGAACCTATCCAAAAGAGCCCGAAGATTTTACTCCTGCTGAGAAGGAAGAAGCCTTCTTGGATGCCAGCCTTCAATTAATATTAATTGATTCCCTTGATCCCTTGATGAACAGACATGTGATGAACTGTAAAAATTCTAAACACATGTGGGAAACTATTGAGGTAATTAATGAAGGCACAGAGGAAGTTAGGGAGAACAAGTTGGAAATCCTAACCTCTGAATATGAACATTTCAAATCAAATCCAGGAGAAGGAATCACTGAAGTGTTTGAGAGGTACAATGCATTGATCAACAACCTGAACATTAATGGAAAGTATTATTCAATCAGGGAGGTCAACAAAAAGTTCCTTTTAACACTGCCAGCTCATCTTGAACATAGAATCACTGCCATTAGAGAAGCTAGAGATCTGAGTGAGATTTCTTTGGACAGGCTCTATGGAGTGTTAAAAACCTATGAGTTGGAGCAGATTCAACAGAAGGAAGTCTACGGGAAGGATAGAATGGTCAGCACATCTACTGCACTTGTAGCTGAAGGTCAACAACAACAACAATCTCAACAGTTAGAAAGAATGGTACAGTTTTCCAAGGGTGAGGAAAATGAGTTAGTAGCAGAATATGATCCTCCTACTACAAATCAATCAAGTGATGATTTTTATTCCTTGGAAGAGCTGGAGCAATTGGAATATGAATCAATGGCCCAAATTGTCAAGAGATTCTCTAATGTCAGATTCAGGAGGAATCCCAAGCTTAAGTACAAGTCCAACTACAACAAATTCCAGAAAGGTGGATCTTCATCCTCTAACACCAGCAGTGGTGGGTACAAAACAGGGATGGTTGATCGAAGCACCATTAGATGCTATAACTGCAATGAGTTGGGACACTTTGCCACAGAATGTAGGAAGCCAAAGCAAGTAAGAAAGAACTCTGAAAGGGCTTATCTGGCAAAGGGAAGAAGCTGGGATAATACTGACAGTGAAGATGAAGAAGAAGGAAATCTTGCTCTTATGGCTATTGATGGAAAAGCTTCATCGTCAAGAATAGAGGTAAAACTTTCTAATGCTGAAATGGTTTATCATCTAAGAGGTAACTTAGATTGTGCACGTCGTGATAATGAACTGTTAAGTTTAAAGATCACAGACCTTGAGAAAGAGGTCAATGAATTAAGACTTGTGCATATTAATCAAGACAAATTAAAAGAACAGGTATCTTTTCTAGAGAATAGAGTTGACTGTTATAGAAAACTCGAAACTATTCTCAAAGACAAGATCACCGGTCTTGAGACTAAGGTTAGAGCCTACTTCAATTCTTGTTCGAAGGCTAAAGAGTTCTACAGTAAGCAAGCTGTTAATCAAACATCTGGAATAGGTTATGATTACAATGCTGCTATTGGAGAATTAGGCATAAACTCCCCTCCTCATGTCGGTGCTAAAGGGAGGGAAGTACCACATGTGCTTAAGGGTGTTGATGAACCCCTCTATAAAGCATCAATTGCTGAACCATTTGATGCGACCGCTTCTGTTATTCAAGAAGAAATACGTGCTGAAGATCTTGCTAATGAGAAGGTTGTTTCCAAGTCAAGTGTGTCGAAAGTTCCAGTCAAAGTTGTGAAAGCAACTGAGACTAACTCAGACACACATGAGTTGGATAACAAAAATGCCATGTCTACCATGCATAAATTGCCTGCTGTTAATCACTCTCATAAAGCATGTGGTGTTTCTAATTGTATGTCTTGTGCTTTTAATATGATGTATGCTTATTTTAATGGTAAGCATGTGTCTAATGATAAGACTACTCCTCGTCAGCATGTGAATAACAAGAAGCATGATAGGTCTAAGACTGCCAGTCCTTCTAAGGCTAGAAAGGAGACATTTGTGCCTAAGCTTAAACAGAAATTTGTTAAGGCTGTTTACAAGGTCAAATGTTCAGTCATTGAGAAAGTTGAGACAATTAAAATTAAAAATGTTGTTTTGCCTGACAAAGGACAGTTCTACAAGTATGCCGGGCCCAACCAAGTTTGGGTTCCGAAGAAGGTCTAATCCATTTATAGTGCAGGGCATTAAACAAGTATAACCGGTAGTGTGGATTCTTGACAGTGGATCATCAAGACATATGACCGGAGATAGAGCCCTGCTATCAAATGTGGTTGAGAAAGTTGGCCCCCTGATTACCTTTGGAGATAACAGCAAAGGTTTATCTGAGGGATATGGCTGTTTGCAAGCTGGGAATGTTATCATTGTAATTTTGTATATTGTGCTAGGTTATTATCAGGAAGCAGTATCTAACATATAGCACCAGTGACGAGACTTGAGAATATTACGACATATCAGGCACCTGCTGCACATTACACTTGGAATTGTACTCTAGTAAGATGTGTACAAGTGTACTCCTGATTGGTGAGTTAAAAGAGGAAGTCAGTGCACCACAGTTCATGGACTTTGCAGCTGCAGATCTATTGGACTATGCAATCTCTTCTTCACAATCTCACTTCAGGTTGGTATGAACTAGTATACTGCTCAAGCAATCGTCAAGGACATGGTATGGCACTCTAACTGCAGTTACAGTTTTATATGAATAAGTAGAGTCGTCATATTAATAACTATCTTATCACTAAGCACAATCATATTGTTTTATATGTGCAGTGGTATATTGGTTATGTAACATAACAATTAGTATCTAAAGTACTTGACAAGTATCGGTCAATGATATCTTGTTAACATTATGTTGCAGATATTTGTAAGCTTTTGACATGAATGAGAATTACTTAGACTTTACCCTAAGTGATCAATGTTTTATCAAAAACTCATTCATATTGAAAAACAAAATTAAACTTCTTTCTACATTAGTGATTTCTTATTTCATGTAAAATCTTTTGAAATCACTATTGTAAATCATTTTCTCTCTATTACCATATATTCTGTGTTACAGGTTCAGTCTCCAATGACTTTCTTTCATTAACAGTCATGAGGTTGAAAACCCACAACGTCTATCCCAGACTGTAAAGACAAACACAAAAACAGAACCAACCAACACTCTCTTACCACTAAATGTAGTATGAATGAGCGTGAGGGAGATAGTGCCTAGTGCACCACATAAGGAAGGTTCTGAAGTCAACCCAGTAGCTCTGTCTCCTACAAAGATGAGTAGTATTTAAAACCGAGACAACTGCTAGCCCCCATACATCTTCTCAAAAAGATGTAATGGCTAAAAAGGCACAAAAACAGTTACTAGATTCATTCTCTCAACAGGGTGCATCTATTGAATTTTGCCTGTCGGCCAAGGTATCCGATGTAGTGTCACCACTTCAAATATAAACAATTCTTGATGCACAAGGAAATGTTACACACACAAAGGATGAGTTGATGAAAACAAGAGTTTCGGCCATTTTAAGGTCAGATTCGATTGTTTAAGGTTCGTTAATGGACCAATTGCCTTTACAGGTGTTAGGAGAGGATACTGATCCAAAATCCATATGTCAGTGGTCAGTGTCTACCTCCCCAGGCTTAAATCCCCTGGATGCATCTGCGGATAGTGGATCTGACATAGGTGCAGATCGGCAACTTGTTGACAATGATTCAGATATAACCTGATGAGTCACAAGGAAATGTCTTCACAGACATTAGAAGGGAACTTTGATCTTTATGCTAAATTCTTTGGATCACTGTTTACCTTCCCAGAATTCAAATGTGGAACCCTAAAAGGGAAACTAGTAACTTGTAAATTATGACTCAGATTCATCTGACGAGTTTAACAAGGATGGGGATTTGTGAACTCCCATTGCACCACCTGTGACCTCCTTAAGGATGGCTAAGGTGATTTTCCTTGCAGGTACAGCTGGATTATGGAGCTATGAGAGAAGAGTGAAACTCATGTGAGGTACACTAAACACAATCACACACTCACAGTGAGGAAGAAAGAGAAACTACTTGTTATTTCTTTTCCAACCAAGTGAAATATGAGAACTCCTTTAGACGACGGCATACATTCCTTCTTTAAGGGGGAGATAAAAGCTTAAGTAATAGTTTGGAGGATTCCTCAACTAAGGGGGAGAAATAGCAGGGAGGAAGAAAAAGATCCTAAAAATGTACACTACACCACACCATTGTTGTTTGTAACTACGGATCCTATTGTACGGGAGAGGTGGTAAACACAAGGTGATTTCCTAGTAAGGGAAGAAGCTGTTAGGGGAGTACCATTGGTTTTTATCTGCAGATCCTATTGTACGGGAGAGGTGGTAAAACGAAGGTGATCTTCTTTAATCAGTTGATTCTCATAGGGGGAGAAGCAAGAGATATGGGCTTCTCAACAGGAAATGTGGTTGTACAAATGAAGATGGAACTACTTGAAGATATGTTCAGTCTAGAGGAACATCTACTTGGAATCTGGAAAATGTTAAATCTCATCCAGAACTTTTCTGCTATTTACTTTGCATGTATGTTTATATCTTTTTCTTATTTGTTAGTTGAGTTATCCTCTAGGTATTTGTGTGTTATTGTCTAACAAACAAATAGGGGGAGATTGTAAGTCATATGTCATAGCCTATTTGTATATTCGAGGATTCAACTCAACTCAAATAAGAATGTAATAAGTAAATAGTGGATCGACCGTCAGAGAGATCTCGCAAAGTAATATCTGTCAAAGGATTCAGAAACAAGGTTCATCTACAGACTTGAGGAGTTAATTCACTGGAAGAAGTTCAAGAAGTTGATCATGCCTCAGTGATATAAATCAAGATCGTGGATTTAATCAAGTGACAGAGATCTCGTCAGGGTATCAATTAATTACAAGGATTTAATCTGAAGAAAATCAAAGTGTCAAACTCAAGACATGAAGAAACGTCACGGAAGTTAGTCACTCATGAACCAGACAGTACATCGAGTGTCAACATTGAAGTGGTGGAATTGATTCATAATTTCAATGATTTTCAGAAGATATTCAGAAGATTGGTTGCTGCTCAGGATTAGTATTAATTCTCTATTAATTAATTAAGTCATATAATTTAATTAAGAAAATAAATTATATCTGTAAAGATTAATTTATTAGATTAATTTATTGATTAATTAAATTAATTGATTAATTAATTCTGAGTTAATATTTAGAATTTTCAGAAATTTTAATTGGTTAAAATCTGTTTTAATTCCAAAAAGACAACTGATTGTATTAGTATGACAATCGGTATGACAATCAATAGTCATACCGAATGTCATGCTAATTCAGTTGATTGTCTTACCAGAATTATCATTAGATTAAAATCACTTATTAATTCAGCAAAAACAATCTGCTTGAACTACTATGACAATCGGTATGACAATTGATTGTCATACCGAAAGTCTTGCTAGTTCATTCTGATTGTCTTGCTAGTTCTAAGGATAGTCCTACCGATTGTCTTGCTGAGCTCAGGATTGTCTTGCCAGGTCAATTCTATTCTGTTGATTAAAAAGAAGCAGACAAGCAGCAGTTCACCACAACTCAATCATTCAATACACAAGTCAAAAAAACAAGAACACAGGAGCCGCATCAAATATTTCATTTTTCATCTGCTTATTTCAAAGATTAAATTTCTAGATTGTAAAGTTAAATCCAATCCACTAGAAATCTTTATCTTGCTCTTGTGTAACAATCTAGCGGATCAAAATCCCTAGAACTTAATCTCAAATCGCGTTTAGCATTTGATTCTAATTATTGCAAAAATAGAAAAAGTTCATGTCGAATTTATTCTAGATTTGTGATAATTGATTTGAGATTAATACCTTGTAATCGATACAGTTGTTGTAACACCTTTCAAGTTTAATAATATTTTTATTTAACTTGAATTTTGTTTCACATTTTTTATTCCACATTTATTCGATTATTTGGTAACGTTTGTATTCAACCCCCCCTTCTACAAACACATTGGGACCTAACATGTAGGATGACCCCAATTATGGGGAGGAGGAAAAAATATTTCATACTGAGAAAACAGAAGTCGAGCAAGATAGGGAGAACTAGGACGGTACTCCTATGGGGCAATTCATGGACCTGCCTAAACAAAACTTATACTTTTATCCCCAACCACTACCTTGAGGAAATAATGCGGTAGGAACTTCTTTCATGACCTTTAAGTCGCTAAGCTCTCAGAGTTCCAAGGAACAGGTTGACCCAGTCGAGGCAAGAGCCTGGCTAAAGGAAATATAGGAATCATTTGAGATTCTAAATGATTGACAAAGCACAAAAGACTGTTTTTATCACTTACCCCCTAAGAGAGAGGCCACCAGTTGGTGAAAGGCCAAGAAAGGCACGGGGCCAGAGCTTATAATAAACTGATTACAGTTCAGACAATTGTTTTCGGGAAAGTACTTCCCAAGGTTATGGAGGTAGTGTAAAAGCTTTAGAACCAGAATAAAAGCAGGATGAGTATGATGAATTATGAATCTAAGTTGTAAAGGTTGTCAAGATTCGTTCTGAGGACACAAATCTAGAATGACGGGATGTTTTAAATCAATGCTTATGTTGTGTTGGTTCATTTAATGGTTGTAATGGAAACGAAAATAAAAGACTGAAAAGGGCAGGAGTATAAAGGGATATAAAGGAAATAGAGTTGAGAAGTGATAAGGGAGTTAGGTATGGGAAACCCTAAGAAACCCTTGCAATAAATATAGAGAAGTGTGTCATCATCAGCGCGATGGTGACTGATCATGAGATAAATCCAAGGTTTGAAGGCATAAGCGATACATATAGTTAATTCCCTTGAAGTTGACAGTATTCGATGAAAATTTGAGATAGATCGATTGATTAATAAGGAAACACGGATGGACTGAGGAGAGAAGAAAGTAAGAAATTAGAAAAATTGGATGAAGGAAGTGACCTTCAAGAATGTGAAGTGTAAGTAACGCATGTGAATTGATACCCAAAAAGGGGGACGCTAGACATAAAAGATATCCCAATGTTGACATGACTGTTGAGATAAATAAAAGAAGTAAATGGGTAGTTAGAACTAAAAGGTTCGCGTTGAACACGACCAATATCTTCTAGAACATCCATGTTATCATTACTGAATCAGGCAAGAAAAGTAGATAACCGTAGTTATCTTTTGGAGGCCATATTGATTGACCTCATTTTGAATACAGATTTTATTGTGAAATTAGGCATTTACTATCGAGATGGGAATGATTGAATAAGATACCCTTATCAGGGATATATGACTTGATTTATCCATGTAAGGATGCAAGTACCTTTTTAAAGGTGGAATTAAGGACATAACCTCAATAGCTTGAGATGAACCATGGGGGATGCATAAAGGATGGCATTTCACCCTTAATAGGGACATTATGAGTTGGGTAGTATGGAACGAAGGACTAAGGTAACAACAACCTTTAAAGATCAGTAGAGAAATTTTTCAGGACTTAAACAATGGTTCTAGTATTAGTAAATGGTATCTTGATATGCCCTGTACCTAGGGAGTACCGGATGAAGAATTTAAGGATAACCTTAGAGGTTTTACAAGGAAAAAGGTAATATTCAAAGTTCTCAAGAATAGAAATTTTGATAAAGGGAATGTGACATAATTATAATAATGCCAGGTGGGGCACGTGTTGAACCATAAGAAAGTATAGATCGACCCAATGAGGGTCGAGATTGGTGAAAACAAGAAGGACCCAAGATAAGAGACGTCCTAAGTATGATCGAGAGTAGGTCGTGACAATGTTCACATCTAAAGACCAAGGCAATAACTTATGGAAAAATGGTGATATTTTTTTCTCACTAAAGCTTAAGGAAGAGCATTTTCACACAAGCAGTGATTTGAAATGAAGTAGAAAATTTATTGGAGGTGGTTAAAATGACATTGATTGTAAGGAAATTTTACTATCAGGAAAGGCCAAAGAGGTGGCCGACACTCTAAGTGTAAGAGAGCAATTATAGGCGCTCGTGCCAGAGGAATACAGTGACGATGGTTAAAGCCGTGAAGGTTGTATTATGGTTTTGAAGAGTGACATTCCTTCTGATGACTGTGCAATACCCAACCGTAATAGTAGTTTGGTAAAGGTTTAATTCGTGTAATCGCCATGAGCGGGCTATCTATCTTAGAAGGTACTATCTTGAGATAAGTCAGGACCATGTTACGAAATGACTAAATGAACCTTTGAGATGCATGTCTCCCAATAAAGACATATGGTTAATAATGGTATTAACCTGCTATCATTGCTTTGATTGAAACTCTTCTGCAATTTTACCTGCTTCATGTCATGAAAGTACATCAGGATCTGGAGTGTTCTTCATGAATTATGAATGGTGATTATGTTAACTCCTTAGAAGAATTTGATACGACATGTATGGACTCCGTATGGTTAGCTATTAAGATTCCAAGGAAAACGAATGATGACAATAGGTCAGTGGTGGACTATAGTAATGCAGCAACGATTCTTTGAATAATGAGCCGATTACAACCGTGAGAGTTGTAGTGTAATGGATGTTGAGATTGGGTACCACTAATCGAGTTGTGGTGATGTATAAGTTATCATTAATAGACTAATTAAGTCAATTATTTACCTATTGAATACTTATTCCTTCTCATCAATAGAGAGTCGTATTACTATACGAGGAAGGTTGCGGTGCAAGCATAGAATTCTAGTAACGATGATGTCTAGAATGAGATCCCAGATTCGATTTTCGATGTCGAGGGAGTTTCAAAGGTGATTGTGTATAAGCTCGAGCAAGAGCATGGGTCCATAGAATGATGGACAGAATATCAAAAATATTTAGGCATGTGAAATGCGATGCTATAATACTTGATGTTGATATATATACATATATGTTTTGTTCTCCTATGACAAACCTCTATAGTTCAGAGGTAGATTCCAAGCCAGATATTTTGTGGCAGTATATTTTATATATATACAATTCTCTGCAATTAATTCTTTTCTCTCCTTTTCATTTTGTATAAGCTGAGAAGAACAACCCTTCCAGAAGGGGAGGTATTGCCGAATGACTATCTATCTGCGTGATAGAAGCCTAGTAGGATACCACATGTTGTTTAATTTCTTGTCAAGTACTAAAGGTTGGCCACCATCTGTACTAACTATGCGATATAACAAGTGTTCATGATCATAGTGATCTCTCAATAAATTCTTTTACTTCTATATGAAGGACCAAGCTTTTGAAGATAGAAGCAGCTAGAAAGGAGTAGTACCAGTGCGGTGGTATTCTGAATCTAACACGTTCGCGATACTAAGGTTGACGTGGTTATTAAAAGGTTATAAAACTCTAGCGAGTAAAGGTATATCTAGAATAGTATTCTGTACGGAAGATAGTAACGTTTACGAACAAGAAAAGAAGGAGTATTGAGAAGTAAAAGCTATAATGCTATAAGCTATGATGAGAGTCTATGCAATAAGACTTGAAAAATTTGGAATGATCACTTAACGCGGATTGAGTTTTCTCACGACAATAGATCGTATGACAGTATCGAGATGTCGCCTTATGAGATCCTTGAGGGAAGACAATGTCAATCTCTCTTATGTTAGGTTGATGTTGTAGAGCGCAAGATGCTCGGACTTGCAGTAGTCCAAAGAACCAAGGATATAATAGATCTAATCAGAGGACGGCTGGTAGTAGCCCAAGATGGACATAAGAAGTATGTTGATTTGACACAAAAGGACAAAGAATAGGAAGTAGGGGACCTAGTGCTGTTATAGGTATTCCCTTGGAAAGGATGGATGAGGTTCGGAAAGAAAGGAAAGCTAAGCCGACGAATTGTTGGACCCTTGGATATATTAAGACATATTGGGAAATTAGCATATGAGCTAGCCCTACCCCCGAACATGTAGCAAGTTCATAACGTGTTCCACGTATCAATGTTAAGGAAGTGTAATACGGATGCCAGACAAATAGGGGCATATGAGCGCATAGACATGCAACTAGACGTAACCTATATGGAGCAACCAGGAAGGGTTATAGATTAAAAAGGAACAAGTGCTTAGGAGAAGGGTTATCAAACTAGTCAGAGTTTTATGGTAGAACCACAATGTGGGAAAATTTACTTGAGAGTTAGAAAGTACAATGCTAAGAGAGTATCCCTATTCATTTTCTATCTGATTCCGAGACGGAATCCTTTTAAGGAGGGGAGACTGTAATAACCCCAAATTTTGGAAATTTTTGAAACTCTGATGAATAGTAACTTTTGTTGATGATGCTGATTAAGGAAAATTATCATACCACACTATAAAGGAGTACTGTTATGAAAATTCTAAGATCAAATTAGTATTCCATAAAGTAAATAAGTGTATGTAAAGATCGTGAGAATCCAAATTCGAACACTTTGATTTTTCTCGAAAATCCACCAGATACCGAAAGAATTGAGTATAAGGTAACATGATTAAAAGGATTTAAATTCAAGGATTATAAGAGGGGATTATAAAAGGAATATAAAATATAGAGAAAGGGTAGGGGGACCCATATAATAAGATCCCGGATATGATCCCTCAAATGATAAACGTGAACGAAAGTTAAGCGAACCGTATAACAGATCACCGATCATTAGCCAAGTAATTAGGAGTTAATCAAAGGGGTTAGTGGATGATGATGTCATCACACCAACAAGAGGAAGACAAGTGTAACAAGATGACATAAGTAGATGACATAAGCATGACCAAATGGGAAGGGTTGGTGGGTTGATTGTGAGCCACACAATTTTTACCATGGTAAAAGGTTAATTAATAAACAAAAAGGAAGCAACCAAGCAAACACATTCATTTCTCCCCCCCCATCTCCTTGCTCACGGTTTTTTGAAGAAAAATTTCCAAACCTAAGCTCCACTCAATCATAATTCAAGAGGTTTGTTTCCTTGGATTCTATATTTCATAACTAAGAAGAGCAAGTACTTTGAGTGCTTGAATCCAAGGTTTGCTAGCTCAAATAAATCATTTTAGTTTAGGGTGAATAGTAACTTTCAAGAACAAATTTTTTATTCTTGATTTTATTTGTAAGGTCAAGGTAGCTTAAGCATAGATTAAGGCTTCCATGGGCATTCCAAGGATCTTTCATTGATTAAAAGCTTCAAGGAAGGTATAAAACTTCAAACCCTAGTTTTACTTTGAATATTTATGAGTGGTTTTGATTAATATAGTTCATGAAAAGCATAATGCTTGTATGTTTAAAGTTTGGTTGGGTTTGTAGTGATTGGATTTTAATTGAGGTGTTGATGATTGTTAATGGAGGAGTAGTAGTTTAAATGTTTAAGCATGAATTGAACCTTGTTTGATTTAGTAGTTTGGTTGAATTTGAAGATAGTATGATATTGGATTAAATTGAGATTCTTGGGCTTATTATGACTGAAATCAGTAGCATTGATGTGTATCTTGAGTTGTTGTTGATTGGTAGTTGGATTGATATGATTTGGAGTGGTAAAATTTGGGAAATCGCGTAAACACACTACTAGAAAAAGTAGAATAGACATCGGCTAAAAATCGATGTCTATGAACAAAAAAATCCGATGTCTTCGTGGGTGATGTTAAAGACCCCCCATTTAACATCGGTTTTAAACTAATGTTAAAGAAGACAAATAACATCAGTTTTTAAATATGTTAAATTTCTAATGCATATCTAATCTTAATATATTATCATAATATGATATTTTTATCAATTTAAACATATGTGGGATAAGTAAAATATTTTCATTTACCCATTAAACTGATGTTACCAATACCAATAACAACGGTTTTCAAGATAAACTGATGTAAAAATAACTTTTGACATCGGTTCTTTATTTCAAACCGATATCTATTGGTGAAAAACCGATGTCTATAAAGCTTAACAACATCGGTTTTCTATTTTAAGATTTTTTTTATTGTAGTGTTTAACATCGGTTTTATTCGATATTACTGATGTCAATGTTCCACTAAAACTGATGTATTAAGTTTTGATAGACATCAGTTTTTTATTTTACAACAGTTGTTAAAGTGTTAAATTAACATCATTTTCCATTGTAATGATGTCTGATTACCTGTTTCATTAATGTATATTTTATAAATGTAGATTCCAAAAATTTGCCAAACCAATAAACTAACAAAACCAATTACTGCATAATACCAATTCTTTATATATCAAATAACAATATCCAAATATCAAGCACAACACTTTCTCTAATCCATACATCAAGTACTACACATATTTATGTAGCATACTGTCTGCAAACATACTATATCACCAGATTCTGGATTTTTGGCTACATAGGCAGTGAATCCAACAACGGAGCTCCAGATTGCAACGTCAATGCACTCCCACCAAAAAGCTGCAATTTGTCAATCAACCAAAACTCAGAGTATGGAATGTATATGACTAAATTATATACGACTGTTCCAATCGTAAAGAAGAGCAATAAAACAGAAAGTTCGGACAACTACCTGTAGAATGACATATACTGACATATAATCAAATACAATTATAATTGCCTTTCACATACTTTAATTGCCTTCATATTATCATGCCTTTCGTATACAATAACCAATTTCATTAAATATGAAGTGTGACACATAATTTATAACTAAATCCCTGTACCTTGTGCCACATTAATGCTGGTTTTTTGTCATAGCTATTTTGAAGCCCGTCAGCTTCAAGCTGCTCTGGATCTTTAAACAGACTCGGGCATTCATCCTTTATGTACATAGCAATAAAAGAGACCTATAGCAAGATTATATAACAGATTTGTTAGTGGATATAAAGTTCAAGAAAATAATCAAAATTATTATAGAAGATATAACTTACATCTAATTTTTGGATATGGATAAAATCCAAGAATCTCATCACATCTTCTTTGACTATGGGCAACTCACTAGTTTCAACAATTCTTCGATATATATGAATCATGTTTCTAAGCTGATTGCAAATCAAGATACCCAAGTACAAGGAACAGATGTTAACAAAAACGAAATTGCCAGAAATGACAAAATACAACCAGATACCCAAGTCAACATTTACCTGCAACCTTTTCGGAAAATCTATGTTACGAATTTTATCATCCTTCTCTGTCATATACTTCTCTGAGAGAATGGTTGGATCAAATCCCCCTATATTCCTTAATTCATTTCTTCTTCCAGGTGGATCATCAAATCCACTCATCTCTGTCAATCCTTGTTTGCGACGCTTTAATAGATCATCCACATTTCCAAATATTTCATGAGCTTCCTGTAATGCAAATTTGCGCCCATGAAATATGAAGTATTAATTATTCGTCTATGTCAGTCAGGTGTTAAAGCTAAAAACAGATCTTGTAGTGAAAAGTGGGAGTAATCTAGTGGAAGGAAAATAACTCATATTTCGAAATCTATTAATTCATAGCGGTGTCAAAAGAACTATATCTTAGTGCTTAAATAGCAAATTTTATAGAACAAGTAAGATGAAGAGGGTGATAGCAATTGTTATCTACTGCAATTTAATAGTGAAAAATCAGAGCAAGATGTAAACAATTACAAGAAATTAGGCTTATTTGACACCTTTAATTCAACAAGAAATTCATTCGAAGCTTGCATATCCATCTTCTTAATTGCGGCTTTCTGCATAAAAAACACTATTAGTGTTCCACAAATTTCATTTACCATTATATAAATACGCCTACCAAAAAAGTTCACTTGCAATTGCAAATCTGCCAATATATCAACTTCACAGAAACGAGGCGTAGAACACAATATCATACCCACTTTAGCTAGCTTAGCAGCCTTCCCTAGCTCAAGATAAACACACTTGTCTATAGAATATAGATTTTGGAAATCTATAAATAAATTATACCATTATACATAGATATATAATCATAGAACATGACACATTTCCAATATAATGATCAGCACCCCTTAAACATGACCCTATAGATTTTAAATCTACTTACAAGGAACAAGCAGGGCAAACTTATATATCACATTACTAAATGTCAAGAGAAGACCTAAAAAAATATATTAGCTGCCAGTTTAAAAAAAATCATAAGCTACGAATTGCACTTATTATTTAGGTAAAGTAGCCAACTGAGTTCTCTTCACCTTTAAGCAAAGTTCCACCTGGAGCTACAGTTAGAAGAAGGTATTTGACTACAGCTATTTGTATAGTACTAGACAATTGCACTTACAAGGATGTAAATACAATGAAAAATCTGCATCATAGGAAAATAACTGGATATGAAAAGAAATCAGCAAGAAGTTCAATAATACTCTTAAACAAATACACACACAGAGGAATTGAGTAAAATGAAAAAATTAGTCAAGAGAGTTGGTAAAACACTTGATTTGCAAAAAATATAAGTCTAAGATGCGGAAAACCATCAAATTTATATATAGAAAACTTAATCACAAATTAGCAACAAAAATTAAAAGTTAACCATATGTTAATCCAATGGAACTGTACTAAGTTATCACTAAATTTGGAATCCACTTGAAGAATAAAGAACATAAGATCCTCAGAAATCTTATAAACACAGCACCGCTCCACTAGTAAACCCCAACAGATGCAAAAGAATACATTCCACAACCAAAGCCATCTAGTGTCTCCAAGACATCTCGTCCATGTAGTGAAAATACCCAATCGTGTACTGCATCCTATTTGTTACTAGAGAGCAGAGACATTGAGATTGATGTGACTCTACTTCCTCAAAGTGTTCCATTTTCAAGGAAGACACTAGAGTGATCTATTGTTTCTTTCATAGAGAAATATACCATGGTGGTCAAGGGAACCCGGTGATACATAACGGGGATGGAGCCCATGTGTGCCTAAGAACTTCTTTATTTCTGGTAATCAGTTCATTAACAATCTTCATTGTCTAAATTCTTTAAGATAATATTATATATTAGGTGAATTCACATCCATTTGGTAACCCGTAATTTAATGTTAATAGACAAACACAAGTGGAAAAAAAAGAACAAAAAACTTGAGAATACCATGGGTAGAAGGATCTTCACTTGCTGTTGAGAGTCTGATTTTTTCAGCTTTTTTCTTCCTGTAAAATCCGAAATAACCTACAAGTAACAGCAATCCTACTGCTACTACTATAGCAATGCCAGTTATGCCTCCGGTGGAAAGCCCCGGTTCCGTAAAATCAAACATTAGCTCAAACATCATAAAGACTTCATGCTACCTTAAATCTCATATGTAGTAAATGAACAAAAGCCAGCATAAGGGTTAGACCTCCTTTGCTGCAAAAAGGAAAATAAACAAAACTGAATCAGATGTCAATTTAACGGAAACTTCACCATAACAAAGCTAGTTATAATATATAGCACTCTCAAATCAGAAATATAGATAAGCTACCTAGATTTGAAGGGTACAAAAGTTTCATTTTGATTTGTAAAAGCGAAAAGACAACTTTAGAAATACACATTCAAGATAAACAAAAAAAAAAATAATTACCAAGAATTCATTTGCACTTGCAAATATCTTTAAAACTATCAGTAATTATAAAGACTAAATTACCAGCTTCTAAGGAAAAATACGACATACATATAGACTAATTACTACCAAATCAATCTTTACACAAAGCACTATAATTCTAAACCAGATGCTTAATTCTATCGACATTAACATAAAACAAAATTCAAGCTCACAAAAAATGAAAGATCACCTTTGCCAGGAACATAAACAATTCCTCTCCCTGCACTAAAATCAACACCAGGATTATATCTCCTCAACAAATTTGCAACTAGTTACCACAAATCTAACGATTTTTTGAAAACAAGAGTTAGGGTTCATGTAATTGAAAGATATAATTCAAATTAGGGATCTTAATTGTTAGTTCTTGGTTTCAATTTGGAAAGTTAGGTTTTGAATTTAGGGTTCTATGTTGAGAGTTCAGAAAGATGGGTGGAGAGGGGAAGTAAGAGTGATGGAGAGAGAGAGATGTTCTTCCATCAGAGAGAGTTTTGATAGCTTTGATTTTTGATTTTGTGTTTTTTAAATGTATATTTGAGGATAAAGTTGAAAAGAGGGGGAAGAGTCGAAAATAAACTAAGGCAAAATGGGGGAAATTTAAGAGGGAATGAAATTTTGGCTAGGGGGAATGGGGAAGGCGCGCTGCTGAAATTTTTTTAACAGACATTTAACATCAGTTCTTCTAACAAACTGATGTTTATAAGCACAAAAGACATCGCTTGCTCAAAACCGATGTCTAAAATAATTTTTACATCGTTGAAATAAGCAATCGATGTAAAAGAGGCGATGTCTATTCTACTTTTTCTAGTAGTGACATAGCCGTCGTAATGCCCGATTTACCTTAGACTGTTTTGTTCTTAACTTCAGGACCCGTGAACTCACTGTTAGGTTCTGACCATTGCCATGTTTAGATAGTTCATGTTACGATCTTCGTTTTGATGTGTGGTTCGCTTGAATCCGATGTACGGTTTAGGAGAAACGACCGTTTTAAGTAACGGCGTTTCGCGATTACCCCTCGCCTTATTTTGAAACCTTGGTTAAGGCCCTTAAATGACTAATTGGAGTATGAAACAATTATGTAAAGTGGATTAGGCAGTTGCTAGAGTACTCGCAAAAGAATTACCTTAAAATTCTTAAAGGTTAATTTATTAAAAATGGTGGAGCAGAGGGTACTCGAACGACTTATATGATTCATTAAGCGTAGAAGTGACCATAAGCGAACGTTAGGGTTCAATTGGTTAAAGTCTAGTTTCTTAAGCGACCGGGGTTTAATTCCGACTTATGTTGTTGTTCATAGGTTATCGGACCCACTCTAAGCTTAAGTCTATCCGGGAACACTCAGGCAAGTTTTCTACCCGTTATACTGTTCTGGTGATGTGACGACTGAGGAATTTTGCGTCGTAATTAAGTAAATAAAGAGTGTGTTATATGATGTGATTATAATTATGTGATTAAGTGATGATTATTTGTCTTATCTGTATACTAGAGTTTAGGAGCGTGGATAAAAACGTTCGAATTTAAAGAGTCAGCTTAAAAGATAAGCTGTGGTGTCAGGCCGTTAGGTAGAACGGAACCCGTCCTAATATGGAGTTAAAGAATATAAAATATGAATTATGTGATTGAATGAATGAATGATTAAATAAAGTATTTCATCCTAAGTGACGTGTTGATTGGTAAAGATATTGAGAAGCGTAATCAAAACGCTGAGCGTCGGGCCGTCAGGCTAAACGTGACCCGGTACGCGTAAAAGAGGATAAAGAATAAGGAAGGATGAATTTTATGATCAGACCTGAGTCGTTATGTGACTGTATATGTGTGATTGCTTGACTGTATGCATGACTGCGTGTTCTGTGTCAATTTTGTGAATTTTAAAGGAATTACGTGATTTAAGTAAATGTTTAATTAACCTTCGTGCATTTTTATAAAATCATTCGAGCAAGATAAAAACATGGGATTTGTTATGTTATCTTCGTAAAGGTCCTAGAGACTTTTTAAAAATGATGAGTGAATTTAATTGTTGATCTTTGCATTTTTAAATTGATTTTATGAGAAAAATGTATTTATTAAAGCAAGTTTGCGAAATTCATATAAAATCAACCGTTCGCTAAAAAATTCATTATGAGTAATGGATAAAAAGCTAATTTCGAGACCTACATGTTAAAAATGTCATTTTCAATAATTCTCGACTTTCCGAGAGAGATATATTTTATATGTGAATTTTCTTGCATTTGAGTAAAAAGAAAAGGAATGAGTGAGTTAAAAGAGAGTTAGTAAATTACCAGATTGCCCTTGTTTCTAAGTGGTATATATAACCCACTTTCTTTTATTTTCTTTCTTTTGTGCACTCACTTTCTCTTCTCTCTTTTCTCTCTTTCTCTCTCGAACTCTCTCTCACTCTCACTCTCTCTCTCTCTCTCTCTCGGCAACTCTCTCTCTTTGATTTCTCTCGGTATATTGCCTCTCCCTCTCTAATTCCTTGAAACACTCCATGAATCTTCATACTTATTCCATACAAGAGCTTTAATTTGTGTGCATGTGTGTGATTAAGCTTGCATGTTGATGTGTGTGTGTTGTGTGTGCTCGGTGTGTGTGTTCACCCGAGAACCACATGGTCCTTCTTGTTGTTGATTGATGTCATCTTGTTAAGCTTGATTCTTTGCAAACCAATGATAGAAAAGATGTGCATGTTAGTTTATCGGGCGTAATTGACAAAATCGGGGGCTTCGTGGTTGGACACCCTTGAATGAGGGCACCACCGAGATGCCACCGCCACCGGTGATGAACTCTGGTGAACCGGTGGTGAGCTATGATGGTAAAAACTGAGCTCTAGAACCTTAAAATCAAGTATTTGTATTTACATGTGGTGTTTTGATTAAAACGCCGAATGGCCCTTACTATTTTAAGGAAATCAAGTTGATGTTGAAATATAGGTGATTTGTGATTTAAAGATTAAGGATATCAAGTTGCATGTTTTGTTTTTTTTGAAAAACCTGAATGGTGTTAATCTTTAAAAGTTGTGGGTTTGAGTTAACTTGTTTAAAATGATGATGGATTGTTATTAGATTAAAAAGGAATGAAATTGTTGTTGCATGCTAAGTTTAGCTTCGAATTTTGTGTTAATAAGAAAGGAAATTGATTTTTGTGAGATAATCTTGGTAAACACTAAGTTTGTATGGCCTAAAAGTGATTGCATGCTAGTTTTAAAGAGGATCAAGATGTGCATGTCATTGATTTGTCTTTGAGGTGCAAATTTGAGTTTTGCCGAATGGGAATTGAGTTAAAAGGGACTAATTTGATGAATAAATGGATGCATGTTGTGATTTAGGATTGTGTTAAGAAACTTAGTTGGCTTACTTGATGAAAATGAAGTGTTTGATATAATGATAAGTTGAAATTGAATCGCGTGCGAGCATGTATGTATAATTTGGTTCGAATTTTTATGATTAAAGGAAAGGAGGATGTTTCTTTAATAAGTTTTGAATGAGTTGTGTGCGTATGTGAATTAAAGTGAGTATTTGGTTGATTTTGTGTGATAAGGCCGAATAGGCCATAGGGATTAAAAGTCGAAAACTTGGTTTTTATGATCGAAAGGATGATTAAAGATGTATAAGTGAATATCTATGAATTTGTTTGCTTGATTATAATATGTGGTTCGAATTAAGGAACAAAAGAAAAGGGAACTAAGTTGATTGATTTTAAAGAATATAAGTGAAAGTTGTCAACGTAATTGTTTGGTTGTGAATAGGTCTTGTACTCGTACTAGAGTCGTGTTAGTGTGATTTGAGAAATAGCTAAGGTCAAGCGAGTGCGCTTTGATGGTTAAGTATATAAGGATATAAAAACTACGAGAAAGGGATATGCTATGTGCTTTGTGCTATGTGCTTATATGTATAAGCTATATTCGTATGCTCGAGTCAAAGATATAATCCAGTTATCGTATAGAGTGATCGTTCCGGGAACGAGAGCTGAGAATCTGATTAAGATTTTTGGTTTTATTGTAGATTCGGACCGTGAGGGCATTCAGGCTAGGAAAGGAAAGGATTTACTAGGTGGTAGTAGTTTAACTTTCTGGAAAGCAAATCCAGGCAAGTAACTCTTGATTACTTATGTAAACGGTTATAAAGAGAATATAGTTCATACCATGTAGAGTATTGAACTGTTAAAATATGAAACCCTTGCTTTATGAAACCCTGATATTGATTTGAAGTACCCCTGTTCTTGATAACCTGTTATTGATAATCCTATTGATTTCACCCTTTGATAATCTGTCTTTCTGTTTAAGTACCTATTAAGCCATGGATTATATTGAGCCTTTTGATTATCCTTGTTAACCATGTTTAATGATACCCTGTTTCTCTTGATCACCCTATTGATCCCTAAACCAATGTTGATCCTTCTAATTTAGTGCCTTGTTATCCTTGATACAGTATTCTTGTGAAATATTCCTTGCGTACTTTTAAATCACTCCCTGAACTTTGTTTCCTTAAAATCTGATTTAAGAATGAGTTTCGACTTGAAAGAGTCCGAATGATTTCAAATGCTTGGTAATGATAAAATGGATTTTAGAAAACCTATTTGTTTTTCCAACTCAAGGTTTTCCAAATAAATTCCTGATGGATTGGATTGGGACGTAAGAGGCTAGTGGGACTAGTCCAGTCATGGTAAGAGGCTAGTGGGACTAGTCCAACTTAAGGCTGAAATTATGCCGATTGGTACCTTAAAGACCGGAATGGAGGTCGATACGGGCTGATCACCCGTATATAATGAAATGGAAAGATAAAGTGATCCAATCAAGGGTTCTAAGTGATTATTTAAAAAAGGGAACTGAAACTTTTGTTCAGTAAATTGATTTTTGAAATTGAAAATGGTTTATATTGCTTTGAAAAGAGTTGATATGTCATTGTGGAGCTTAAAGCTCGAGAACCCTGATTCTTGAAATTGTTGATCATATGATTGATTCTATATCTTGAAATATTGTTGCTTTCCTCTATCGAAAGATCTATTTTTGATCCTATAATGATTTGTGATGAATGTCGGCTTTCGTCCTGTTTTGAGCCTTGTTCCTTGAAAACTCATACTATTCTTCAGATACCTTTCCTTATCCCAAAAAGATAGAAATCTGCCACCTAGATTAATTAAAGTAGAATGCCCTAGTTTGTTCAAGCATATTGTGATTTTGATATTAAAGAACTGCTATATAGTTACTTGCTGAGTTTTATACTCATTTTTTTTATCTTAATCTAACCATGGCAGTTAAGCAAGAAGATGGCCAGGCTTAGGCGCACTGCTCGTAAGAGCGTACCTGGTGGTCCCTACCGTGTTGAGGGCTTCCGGTTGCCAGAGCAGGTAGTGGTGTTAATGAGTGAGCTCGTGCCTAGAAAGAGGTGTATAAAGATATAATGGGTTATCTGTCGGTTCCCAGCCGGAATCGATATTGTTTATTTAATAGTATTTTAGGTTTGTAAGTTATATTTTGTGATTGGTAGTTGTAATCTTATCTCATAATTTATCCTGTTGATCCTGTTAGTAGTTAAATCGTGGTTTATGCATATTTAATTATTAGATTAGAGGTGTGTGAGACCTCATTTCCTAACCCCGAGATTGAGGGCGTCACAAGTTGGTATCAGAGCTACAGGATCTAGTCCCTGAGACAAGTTAGGTTTTTAAAAAAGGGGTATTTTGGGAATATATCTATATCGGAAACTAGAGTTAGGGTGTGACTTAGCTGGAAGCTTTATTTAACCCTAACATTGTTTCTTGGTTGTTGTTTTGTGTTTTCTCTCAGGATCCTAGTAGTGGTAGTGACTCAGACTCAGAGATTAGTTTGACTGGTACCCCTGTGGACCCTATTCCACCCTCTCCAGAGGAGCCTGTGTATGTTAGTTCAGACCCAGAGGAGGACCCTTCTGAGAGTAGTGAGATCCCCATGCAGATTTCACCCTTGAGGCCTGATTCAGAGACCCCTGCCCCTGAGCCAGAGTCGAAGATGCCTAAGACTGTTCCTGTCAGTGTTGGTGGCAAGTTAGCCTAGGATCGAGACTTTGTGTACTCCCGCATTCCTGAGTTGGGAGCTTTGGTGGATAGACTAGCCAGAGAGTCTAGGAAGAGTGCTTCTATTATGAATGATGAGTGGCGAGTTCGGGTGAAGATGGTGGAGCAGGTTGCCAGGAGGAGATTGGATGAGGGACCATCCAATAGTGATGTTGATGCTGAGGCCCGGAGGCTGCATAAGATCATTCGCTGGATGTTGGTTGTGTTGAGAGAGATTCTAGATGATTAGACGGGACTGTTGGTTGAGCCCGTAGATTGTTGTTTTCAGCGCCGGTAGGCTTTGGGATACTTGGTCAGATGTCGGGATCCCTTTTTCATTTATCTTGTTGTATTTCAGACCAGTGTAGTAGTAGTAGTTGGAAGTTAGGGGTGGATAGGGGGATGTTTTCCAGTTTTTCCTCTGTTTAACCCTGCTATTTATTGTACCTTGTTTCTGAACCTTAATATCCAAAATATTCTCTATGTAACCTTTGTTTAAATAATTCCATTGTGCACCTTGATTATCTTATAAACTGTTCTCAATGCCATGTTTTAATACAACCATGTTTTCGTACCACCATGTTTAAAGATCATAAAACCCAATTCTGTGCCATGATAAAACAACATTGATATGAGAATTATGTAGTAATAGGATTGCATCTGCAAATTGGGTAAAACTTAAAACCCACAAAAGAGATTTCATAGAAACTGTTATTAAATATATACATGCCATGCTATCGTATTGCTAAATAATTGCACAATCAGGTTTGTAAGAAATGGCCAACTCACCAGATCACCAAGAAGAAGAAATTCCCACCCAAGACCCAGAAATAAACCCAGAAACCACCATGATGAGCAGACTTGCTCAGCTTTTGCAAAAACCTGTGGCCCCAAAAGTTGGAAATTTCAAGCACTTTCAATCCGTTCATCCCCCAGAGTTCTTAGGTTTTCCAGACCCAATTAAAGCGCAGTCGTGGTTGAGAGAGATGGAAAAAGCTTTTGAATCAGCCGAAGTTAAGGATGATAAGAAAGCTCAGTACGCGAGTTATTATCTGAAAGATGAAGCAAGTTTCTGGTGGGAGTCTTCTAAGGCGTTGTTGGAAGGCAAAGACTTATCTTGGGAGAAGTTCACTGAGATGTTTCTGGAAAAGTATTTGCCAAGTTACATGCAAGATCAGTTGGAGATGAAATTTCTGGATCTTAGATAGGAGGAAATGTTAGTAGCAGAATATGAGGTGAAGTTTTCAGAATTGGCAAGGTTCGTACCTGAGTACGTGAATACTGAAGTGAAGAAGGCTAAGAGGTTCCAGCAGGGACTCAAGCCGTGGATTAGGAGTCAGATAGCAATGTTGGAGATTAAGAACTATGCTGCCTTGGTTCAGAAAGAAATGATAGTGGAAGGTGAGCGGGAAGGTGCTCGAAGAGAAAATAAAGGAAGAAAGAGGAAGTTTGAAAGCTCTGAGCAAGAGCAAGGAAGCTCAAAGTTCAGAGGGAAGTTTGGGAAGAATGGTGGAGGTCAGAAACAAAAGTTCCAGAAGTTTAGACCCGGGAATGGAGCTCAAAAGAACCGTCTCTAGAAGGCTGGACAACCGGGAAAGGATAGCAGACCCCAGATGCAAGAATGCAGGAACTGTGGAAAGAGACACCCGGGGAGGTGTAATAAGCTGGACATAACATGTTTTAAGTGCAACCAGAAGGGGCATTATTCTTCAGAATGTTCAAATAGAGTAAGGAAACCTGATTTGGCTTGTTTCAAGTGTGGCAAAGTGGGCCATATGGCCAGAAATTGCAAGGAGCCTGTGTAGAAGGCTAATGTTCTCAGAATTGCTGGACCACTGTCTCTCCCAGCACCATCGGCTCAACCCAGAGCTAGAACCTTTAACATGAAAATGAAAGATGCGGTGCAAGAGGTGGACGTGGTAGCAGGTATGCTTGTTATAAACTCAGTAAAAGTAAAAGTTTTGATGGATTCTGGAGCAACTAGATCTTTTATCTCTGAAAGTATTCTTGATAAGTTAAATTGTGTTGCGTACCCTCTAGAGCCTAATTTGATTATAGAGGTAGCAAATCAAGAGAAAGTTGTTGTTAATAAGATTTGTCCCGATTGTGATGTGTCTATAGACGGTTGACACTTTTCTGCTGACTTAATTCCTTTTAAGTTAGGAGAATTTAATGTTATACTAGGAATGGATTGGTTGTCAAACCATGAGGCGCAAGTAGAATGTAAAAGTAAGAAGGTGAAGTTAAGAACCAAGGATGGTGAGGAAGTGATATTTAAAGGAAAGAGGCAAGAGAAGAAATTTCTAACGGATATTGAGGCAAGAAGATTAATACGTCAAGGATGCGAAGTTTATTTGGCTCATGTCATGGACGTGGAGAAAGAATCTGTAAAGATCGACGATATTCTGGTAGTAAGAGATTTTCCGAATGTGTTTCCTGATGAATTGCCTGGACTACCTCCAGACAGTGAGATCGAGTTTACGATTGACTTAGCTCCTGGTACGAAACCAGTGTTGAAAGCTCCCTATCGCATGGCGCTGGTCGAAATGAAGGAATTGGCAGCTCAGTTGCAAGAGTTATTGGACAAAGGAGTAATCCGACCGAGTGTATCCCCGTGGGGTGCATCGATGTTGTTTGTAAAGAAAAAGGATGGAAGTATGCGATTGTGCATCGATTACCGTGAGCTGAATAAGTTGACAATCAAGAATAAGTATCCTCTACCGCGGATCGATGACTTGTTTGACCAATTGAAAGGAGCTTTGTGTTTCTCAAAGGTTGATTTAAGATCTGGGTATCATCAGTTAAAGATTAAAGTGGAAGATATACCCAAGACAGCGTTTCAAACGAGATACAAACATTATGAGTTTTTGGTAATGGTGTTTGGCTTAACGAATGCGCTAGCTGCATTTATGGATCTTATGAACAGAGTGTTCAAGCAGTATTTGGATAAGTTCGTTATTGTGTTTATCGATGATATACTGATTTACTCCAAGACGGAAGAAGATCATAAGAAGCATTTGAGAGTTTCCTTGGAAATTCTGCGAAAAGAGAAGCTGTATGCGAAGTTTTCAAAGTGTGAATTTTGGCTAAAGGAAGTGCAATTTCTTGGTCATGTAGTTAATAAAGAAGGAATTAAAGTGGACCCAGCCAAGATAG
Source organism: Apium graveolens (assembly GCF_009905375.1). Taxonomy (NCBI): domain Eukaryota; kingdom Viridiplantae; phylum Streptophyta; class Magnoliopsida; order Apiales; family Apiaceae; genus Apium; species Apium graveolens. Next base: position 199,511,391 of record NC_133656.1, on the reverse strand, counting down.
AAGCTGTAATGAATTGGGAAAGACCCAAGACTCCGACGGAAGTTAGAAGTTTTCTGGGATTAGCCGGATACTATAGAAGATTTGTGCAAGATTTCTCAAAGATTGTTGTTCCGTTGACAAAGTTGACGAAGAAGAACGAGAGGTGTGTTTGGACAGAAAAGTGCGAGGAAAGTTTTCAGGAGTTAAAGAAGAGATTGGTAACCGCCCCAGTGTTGGTATTACCAGATGATAAAGGGGAATTTGTGATATTCAGTGATGCTTCATATAAAGGACTTGGATGCGTGTTAATGCAACACGGGAAAGTAATAGCATATGCGTCAAGGCAACTTAAGCCGTACGAGCAGAAGTATCCAATGCATGATTTGGAATTGGCAGCAATTGTGTTTGCCCTTAAGATTTGAGGCATTATTTGTACGGGGAAAAGTGCGAGATTTATACGGACCATAAGAGCTTAAAGTATATCTTTACTCAGAAAGAATTGAATATGCGACAAAGAAGGTGGTTGGAATTGATCAAAGATTCTGATTGTGCGATAAACTATCATCCTGGAAAGGCCAATGTGGTAGCTGATGCCTTGAGTCGAAAGGAAAGATTCAATCTGTTAACGTCATCGGAAGAATTAATCAAGGGACTTTGCCAAGATGGAAATAAGGTGTCAGACTCCAGAATATGGAGGTGAAGCTATTTATGCAATGTTGTTTCAACCTGAAATTTTAGAAAAGATTCGATGCTGTCAAGAGCAAATGATGAGTCGCGAAAAGGATAAGTTGACGGGAGAAGAAATTAAAGCTCAAAAGGATGGAAAAGGGATATACCGTGTTAACTCACAGTATTTGGATACCTAATGTCGTAGAACTAAAGCACGAGATTTTGCAAGAAGCGCATAACTCGAGATTTTCATTCACCCTGGAAGCACTGAAGATGTACCAGGATTTAAAAGGAAATTATTGGTGGCTAAACATGAAAAAGGAAATTGCGGAATGGATAAGTAAATGTTACACGTGCCAAAGAGTTAAAGCGGAACATCAAAGGCCAAGCAGATTGCTTCAGCCACTGAACATACCTGAATGGAAATGGGAACATATCGCGATGGATTTCGTGGTAGGATTACCTAAAACCAAGTCAAATCATGATGCAATTTGGGTGGTAATCGATCGGTTGACAAAGTCAGCACATTTCTTGCCGATAAATGAAAGGTTTTCATTAGAGAAGTTGGTCAAATTGTATCTGGATGAGATCGTGATGCGTCATGGAGTTCCTGTATCTATCGTGTCTGATAGAGATCCAAGGTTTAATTCGAGATTTTGGCGACAATTCCATGATCATTTGGGAACGAAATTGGAAATGAGTACGGCATATCATCCGCAGACAAACGGACAAAGTGAAAGGACAATCCAGACGATTGAAGACATGTTGCGAACCTGTGTAATAGATTTCAAAGGAAATTGGGACGATCATTTGCCCTTAATTGAGTTTTCCTACAACAATAGTTATTACGCGAGTATTGGCATGTCGCCTTATGAAGTGTTGTACGGAAGAAAGTGTAGATCCCCTACTTATTGGGATGAAGTTGGTGAGCGCGAGTTAATTGGCCCAGAGCTAGTTCAGCAAACGAAGGAAAAGGTTGAAATGATACGAAAGAGATTAATTGCAGCTCAAGACCGACAGGCAAAGTACGCGAATCAAGAACGAAAAGATGTGCAATTCGAAATTGGAGACAAAGTCTTGTTTAAGATATCTCCTTGGAAAGGCTTAACTCGATTTGGAAAGAAAGGAAAGCTGAGTCCAAGGTACATTGGACCATTTGAAGTATTGCGACAAGTCGGGAAAGTGGCATATGAATTGGCGCTGCCGCCACAAATGCAACATCTCCACAATGTGTTTCATGTATCTCTTCTGAAGAAATATAATGCTGAGGCGAGCCATGTTATCGAGTTGGAACCAGTGGAAATCCAACCAGATTTGTCCTATGTGGAACAACCAGTGCGAATTTTGGATCGAAAAGAAAGGACGCTTAGAAATAAAGTTGTACCTCTAGTCAGAGTGTTGTGGAGAAATCCACTAGTCGAGGAATCGACTTGGGAATTAGAAAGAGAAATGAAAGAAAAGTATCCCCATCTGTTTGCTTAGATTAGATTCTGGGGACAGAATCATTTTAAGGAGGGTAGATTGTAACGACTAAGGAATTTTGCGTCATAATTAAGTAAATAAAGAGTGTGTTATGTGATGTGATTATAATTATGTGATTAAGTGATGATTATTTGTCTTATCTGTATACTAGAGTTTAGGAGCGTGGATAAAAACGTTCCAATTTAAAGAGTCAGCTTAAAAGATAAGCTGTGGTGTCGGGCCGTCAGGTAGAACGGAACCCGTCCTAATATGGAGTTAAAGAATATAAAATATGAATTATGTGATTGAATGAATGGATGAGTAAATAAAGTATTTCGTCCTAAGTGACGTGTTGATTGGTAAAGATAGTGAGAAGCGTAATCAAAATGCTGAGCGTCGGGCCGTCAGGCTGAACGTGACCTGGTATGCGTAAAAGAGGATAAAGAATAAGGAAGGATGAATTTTATGATCAGACCTGAGTCGTTATGTGACTGTATATGTGTGATTGCTTGACTGTATGCATGACTGCGTGTTCTGTGTCAATTTTGTGAATTTTAAAGGAATTACGTGATTTAAGTAAAGGTTTAATTAACCTTCGTGCATTTTTATAAAATCATTCGAGTAAGATAAAAACATGGGATTTGTTCTGTTATCTTCGTAAAGGTCCTAGAGACTTTTTAAAAATGATGAGTGAATTTAATTGTTGATCTTTGCATTTTTTTAAATTGATTTTATGAGAAAAATATATTTATTAAAGCAAGTTTGCGAAATTCATATAAAATCAACCGTTCGCTCAAAAATTCATTATGAGTAATGGATAAAAAGCTAATTTCGAGACCTACGTGTTAAAATTGTCATTTTCAATAATTCTCGACTTTCCGAGAGAGATATATTTTATATTTGAATTTTGTTGCATTTGAGTAAAAAGAAAAGGAATGAGTGAGTTAAAAGAGAGTTAGTAAATTACCAGATTGCCCTTGTTTCTAAGTGGTATATATAACCCACTTTCTTTTCTTTTCTTTCTTTTGTGCACTCACTATCTCTTCTCTCTTTTCTCTCTCTCTCTCTCCCGAACTCTCTATCACTCTCACTCTCTCTCTCTCTCGGCAACTCTCTCTCTTTGATTTCTCTCGGTATATTGCCTCTCCCTCTCTAATTCCTTGAAACACTCCATGAATCTTCATCCTTATTCCATACAAGAGCTTTAATTCGTGTGCATCTATGTGATTAAGCTTGCATGTCGATGTGTGTGTGTTGTGTGTGCTCGGTGTGTGTGTTCACCCGAGAACCACATGGTCCTTCTTGTTGTTGATTGATGTCATCTTGTTAAGCTTGATTCTTTGCAAACCAATGATAGAAAAGATGTGCATGTTAGTTTATCTTGCATAATTGACGAAATCGGGGGCTTCGTGGTTGGACACTCTCGAATGAGGGCACCACCGAGATGCCACCGCCACCGGTGATGAACTCCGGTGAACCGGTGGTGAGCTATGATGTTAAAAACTGAGCTCTAGAACCTTAAAATCAAGTATTTGTGTTTGCATGTCGTATTTTGATTAAAAGGCCGAATGGCCCTTACTATTTTAAAGAAATCAAGTTGATTGTATTGAAATGCATGAGTTATTGATTTGATGTTGAAATATAGCTTGATTTGTGATTTAAAGATTAAGGATATCAAGTTGCATGTTTTGTTTTTTTTTGAAAAACCCGAATGGTGTTAATCTTTAAAAGTTGTGGGTTTGAGTTAACTTGTTTAAAATGATGATGGATTGTTATTAGATTAAAAAGGAATGAAATTGTTGTTGCACGCTAAGTTTAGGTTCGAATTTTGTGTTAATAAGAAAGAAAATTGATTTTTGTGAGATAATCTTGGTAAACACTAAGTTTTTATGGCCTTAAAGTGATTGCATGCTAGTTTTAAAGAGGATCAAGATGTGCATGCCATTGATTTGTCTTTGAGGTGCAAATTTGAGTTTTGCCGAATGGGAATTGAGTTAAAAGGGACTAATTTGATGAATAAATGGATGCATGTTGTGATTTAGGATTGTGTTAAGAAACTTAGTTGGCTTACTTGATGAAAATGAAGTGTTTGATATAATGATAAGTTGATATTGAATTGCATGCGAGCATGTATGTATAATTTGGTTAGAATTTTTATGATTAAAGGAAAGGAGGATGATTCTTTAATAAGTTTTGAATGAGTTGTGTGCGTATGTGAATTAAAGTGAGTATTTGGTTGATTTTGTGTGATAAGGCCGAATAGGCCATAGGGATTAAAAGTCGAAAACTTGGTTTTTATGATCGAAAGGATGATTAAAGATGTATAAGTGAATATCTATGAATTTGTTTGCTTGATTATAATATGTGGTTCGAATTAAGGAACAAAAGAAAAGGGAACTAAGTTGATTGATTTTAAAGAATATAAGTGATAGTTGTGAACGTAATTGTTTGGTTGTGAATAGGTCTTGTACTCGTAATAGAGTCGTGTTAGTGTGATTTGAGAAATAGCTAAGATCAAGCGAGTGCGCTTTGATGGTTAAGTATATAAGGATATAAAAACTACGAGAAAGGGATATGCTATGTGCTTTGTGCTATGTGCTTATATGTATAAGCTATATTCGTATGCTCGAGTCAAAGATATAATCGAGTTATCGTATAGAGTGATCGTTCCGGGAACGAGAGTTGAGAATCTGATTAAGATTTTTGGTTCTATTGTAGATTCGGAGCGTGAGGGCATTCAGGCTAGGAAAGGAAAGGATTTACTAGGTGGCAGTAGTTCAACTTTTAGGAAAGCAAATCCAGGCAAGTAACTCTTGATTACTTGTGTAAACGGTTATAAAGAGAATGTTGTTCATACCATGTAGAGTATTGAACTGTTAAAATATGAAACCCTTGCTTTATGAAACCCTGATATTGATTTGAAGTACCCTTGTTCTTGATAACCTGTTATTGATAATCCTATTGATTTCACCCTTTGATAATCTGTCTTTCTGTTCAAGTACCTATTAAGCCATGGATTATATTGAGCCTTTTGATTATCCTTGTTAACCCTGTTTAATGATACCTTGTTTCTCTTGATCACCCTATTGATCCCTAAACCAATGTTGATTCTTCTAATTTAGTGCCTTGTTATCCTTGATACAGTATTCTTGTGAAATTTTCCTTGCGTACTTTTGAATCACTTCCTGAACTTTGTTTCCTTAAAATCTGATTTAAGAATGAGTTTCGACTTGGAAGAGTCCGAATGATTTCAAATGCATGGTAATGATAAAATGGATTTTAGAAAACCTATTTGTTTTTCCAACTCAAGGTTTTCCAAATGAATTCCTGATGGATTGGATTGGGACGTAAGAGGCTAGTGGGACTAGTCCAGTCATGGTAAGAGGCTAGTGGGACTAGTCCAACTTAAGGCTGAAATTATGCCGATTGGTACCTTAAAGACCAGAATGGAGGTTCGATACAGGCTGATTACCCGTATATAATGAAATGGAAAGATAAAGTGATCCAATCAAGGGTTCTAAGTGATTATTTAAAAAAAAAGGAACTGAAACTTTTGTTCAGTGAATTGATTTTTGAAATTGAAAATGGTTTATATTGCTTTGAAAAGAGTTGATATGTCATTGTGGAGCTTAAAGCTCGAGAACCCTGATTCTTGAAATTGTTGATCATATGATTGATTCTATATCTTGAAATACTGTTGCTTTCCTCTATCGAAAGATCTATTTTGGATCCTATAATGATTTGTGATGAATGTCGGCTTTCGTCCTGTTTCGAGCCTTGTTCCTTGAAAACTCATACTATTCTTCAAATACCTTTTCTTATCCCAAAAAGATAGAAATCTGCCACCTAGATTAATTAAAGTAGAATACCCTAGTTTGTTCAAGCATATTGTGATTTTGATATTATAGAACTGCTATATAGTTACTTGCTGAGTTTTATACTCATTTGTTTTGTCTTAATCTAACCATGGCAGTTAAGCAAGAAGATGGCCAGGCTTAGGCGCACTGCTCGTAAGAGCGTACCTGGTGGTCCCTACCGTGTTGAGGGCTTCCGGTTGCCAGAGCAGGTAATGGTGTTAATGAGTGAGCTCGCGCCTAGAAAGAGGTGTTTAAAGATACAATGGGTTATCTGTCGGTTCCCAGCCGGAATCGATATTGTTAATTTAATAGTATTTTGGGTTTGTAAGTTATATTTTGTGATTAGTAGTTGTAATCTTATCTCATACTTTATCCTGTTGATCCTGTTAGTAGTAAATCGGAGTTTATGCGTATTTAATTATTAGATTAGAGGTGTGTGAGTCCTCATTTCCTAACCCCGAGATTGAGGGCGTCACAACATTACCATTAGATCATCATCAGTTTGTAACACAAATAAACCTTGTTCCATTGTAGTTCCTGGAATCTTATACAACAACTGATAAAAACCTCCGCTCGATCCACTTTCAATCAACATACTATTTATCTCTATAAGACTAATAGCATCAGAATCACAGAAGTCGACATACACCGAAGAACCTCCAATATATCTCTTAGGATTTTCCTTCATTTTACCATCGTAAAATATTTTAATTTTAAAAAGCTCATCATCTAGGAAATATATTCAATTAGTCAAATTAACAATATAATTTTTGATATTGAACACAACAAGAACCCTCAACATTATTACATCAATACAACATCAACATCATTCCATAATTATACAATAAAGAATAAATTATACAATAAATAATAAAAAAATAACTAGCGACCAAGACATACATAAAATACAACATAATACTTACACATTATAACTCTTACTAAGTAAAACCCCCAAATTATGTAGGCACCATCTACATAAAATAGCATGCAAACAGAGAAAACAGTTCATACCTATATATTGTGGACATTGGTAGGGTTTGAATGCTTCTTCATCTTGCTAGGGCCTAAGTTTCCATGACATCTTGCTCCAATTTCTTCTTCACAGTTTCAACAGTAAATTTATTTTTAGGGTTTTGTATGATCGATTTTTAGGGGGGAAATGAAAGGTTAGTTTAGGAGAAAGAGACAATAATAGAGAGATTATAGTAGTACAACATTCAATTTGACGCTTTTACCCTTGTCCTTACTTTAAACTGTGAGGTTATCTAACGTCTGTTAGTGAGATTTGACGGAATGCAACCCATTGTTAAAAATATTTAAGTTGGGTCATGCTGTCGCTTAAATTTATATGTCATCCATTTTTGTGCTAAAAATTATAACTCGGGCCATCATAGTGCAATTAAGTCATGATAAAAAGGATATTCCATAATCTGGCATGGAACCGCATTTCTTTTGTGTGACCTAGAGTCGCGAAAAGTTAAAGAATCCGTATCTGAAATGGATCCTATAGAAGCTTCCTTCGTTGTTATAGATTCTAATTGTGTAGAGAGCCTTCTTTTACTCAATGACAATAGTGTAGATCCATTTGTGGACTCGATGATGGAGTGTTCTTGTGGTTCTATATTGTTCGCATAACATACAGAGATCCTATGTCCACGAGAATATGAGAAAGAAATAGAAAAATAGGCGAAAGAAACAGAGCAACAAGGAAGAGTTAAAACACGATTGGGGAAATCTTTTATGACATTATTATTATATTTATTCCTTTCAAGATGTTTATAACATTGTTTGGTAGTGTCGCGCTCAACTTAGAACCAATCCTTAAAATAGAACCTTAAAACTAGGTGAATTGTGTTGTAGAACCCTAAATTTTAAGTAGACTTTCAAGATCTTAACATATATAAATCATTGTGTATGATTAAAATTGTTTTGAAAGTATAATACATAAACATGATATTTTACATGTGCAATTTTGTTGCAGAATCCTAATTAATAATAATAAGGAAAAGTTCTACTCCTAGACTCTACGTATATAATATATTAATACTATATAATAAAGCGACTTTTTTGTGCAGAATTTTATGTTTAACACATGAACTCTACGTAAATATCATATTAATACTACACAGTAAAGCGAATTATGCTAGAGAATCCTAATTAATTTTACAAATCAGGCAAATGCTACTGCAGAACCCTAAATTTTTAATAGATTCTCTAAATTCAATTGTTAAAATACCTCATAAATTCAATACAAAATACAAAGTTTCACCAAAGAATACAAAACTTCAAAATAAGGTGACTTTTACCGAAGAATCTTAGGGTTCATTTGTTAAATCTGAATCATAATTTCTAAATGATTGAAATATCTGGATGACTCAATTTTTGAACTGTTATGATAAATTGTTTGTTAAATCTGAATGACTTGCATATGAGTTCAAAATAATATGTAGATATTATAAACCTTGAACATAATATTTAATATATTTTTTATACTACTTTAATGTATTATTATATATTAATATATATAAAATATATAAGTTAATTTTACTACTTTTTATTTTTAATAAAAAATTTATACACAAAAAATTGTGTCTATTTAGTTATAAATATTTAAATCGATATTGTCTGTCATGGATTACAATTAAAAAATTTATTTGAAATAATAACATTAATAGATAACAAACACTGGTGAAATTTCTAGATAACATATATAAATATCTAGCATAATTTCATGGACCTTAAACTTAGTTTTTTTAAGCCCACTCATCCAGACAGATTTTGACTCATCCTGAAAATTTAATTTAGTTACAAACCAAATGATCTGAATCATTTCATTCCATCTTGTCCAGATCATTTCATCTTGTACAGGGGTTATCAAATGGCCCCTTAGTTAACTTACGTAAAATGTATAAATTCTAAAAGTTTTTGGGTTAATGGTTCTAAGAGTAATCCAACGCTTGTTTTGTGATCTTAATTTTGTAATGGATATATGCATTTCTTTTTCGGTTCTATTTCTCTCACTACAACAAAATAGGCCAATTACGACGGCGAACTTACGACGGAAAAAAATGTGCGCCCAACTTACGACGGAAAAAAGTAAAACGTCGTAATTATTTACGACGAAACCCAAAACCGTCGTAAGTTTAGTATTGTATTAATAAAATTATGCACGGCACGATTAAACAAAAATGAAAATTATTTGAAGTTGCGACGATTTAAACATTTCGTCGTAAGTTAATTATTTTTATTAAAATTTTAAATTAAAATTGAATAAAAAATATTTTATCTAAATTTACAACGAAATATTTGCGAAGGAAAAAATAGGATCGTCAAATTTACGATGGAAATTAAAATTCGTCGTAAGTTATCAAAGAGGGAAATTTAACTTTTTCCCAAAAAAATTGGCGGGAAAATAAAAATCATTTGAAGTTGCGACGATTTGAATATTTCGTCGTAAGTTAAATATTTTTATTTAAATTTTAACTTGAAATTAAATAAAAAAATATGTCATCTAAATTTACGACGAAATATTTGTGAAGAAAATATTGGAACATCCAATTTACAACGGAAATTAAAATTCGTCGTAAGTTATCAACGAGGGAAATTTAACCGTTTCCACCAAAATTTTGGCGTGTAAATTTGACTTTTCTTAAATTTTTTGTAGATAATAATTTATGACGGATTCCGTCATAAATTAGCACATGATTTTTGATAATTTCAATTTTTAAAAAATATTATTTCATGATTCAACCATATTAATGTCCACATTTATTTGTTTGGGTGATATTTCAAGAATTTCAGAAAAAATTAAATATTTTGATAAAATAATTTAATAAGAAACATTGATTATATCACTAATATATATATATATATATATATATTGTCAACCATACGGTTGAATCGATGAAAAATATTTTTAAAATAATCGAAACACAAATTTAGAACTAAACACTAGTTAGTTGTTGTAGTCGAACTAATGTTTAACTGTTAAAATGATAAACCAAATAAATTTATTTTGATATGAAATTTTGGTTATATCACTAATATATATATTTATATTTATATTGACATCCATACGGTTGGATCATTGAAAAATATTTTTAAAATAATCGAAACACCAATTTAGAATTAAACACTAGTTAGTTGTACTAGTCAAATTGACATTTGACTGTTAAAATGGCAAACCAAATTAAAGTATTTTGATATGAAATTTTGGTTACATCACTAATATATATATTTATATATATATATATATTGACATCCATACGGTTGGATCGTTGAAAAATATTTTTAAAATAATCGAAACACTAATTCAGGATTCAACACTAGTTAGTTGTAATAGTCAAACTGATGCTTGACTGTTAAATTGTTAAATCAAATAAAATTATTTTGATATGAAAATTTGGTTATATCACTAATATATATATCTATTGACATCCATACGGTTGGATCGTTGAAAAATATTTTTAAAATAATCATAACACTAATTCAGGATTCAACACTAGTTAGTTGTAATAGTCAAACTGATGCTTGACTGTTAAAATGTCAAACAAAATAAAATTATTTTGATATGAAACTTTGGTTATATCACTAATATATATATCTATTCACATCCATACGGTTGGATCGTTGAAAAATATTTTTAAAATAACCGAAACACTAATTCAGGATTCAACACTAGTTAGCTATACTGGTCAAACTGATGCTTAACTGTTAAAATGTCAAACCAAATAAAATTATTTTGATATGAAATTTTTCTTATATCACTAATATATACATCTATTGAAATCCATACGGTTGGATCGTTGAAAAATATTTTTAAAATAATCGTAACACTAATTCAGGATTCAACACTAGTTAATTGTACTAGTCAAACCGATGCTTGACTGTTAAAATGTCAAACAAAATAAAATTATTTTGATATGAAACTTTGGTTATATCACTAATATATATATATATATATATATATATATTCGCATCCATACGGTTGGATCGTTGAAATATATTTTTAAAATAATTAAAACATTAATTCAGGATTCAACACTAGTTAGCTGTACTGGTCAAACTGATGCTTGACTGTTAAAATGTCAAACCAAATAAAATTATTTTGATATAAAATTTTCGTTATATCACTAATATATACATCTATTGAAATCCATACGGTTGGATCTTTAAAAAATATTTTTAAAATAATCGTAACACTAATTCAGGATTCAACCCTAGTTAGCTGTACTAGTCAAACTGATGCTTGACTGTTAAAATATTAAACCAAATAAAATTATTTTGATATGAAACTTTGGTTATATCACTAATATATATATCTATTGACATCCATACGGTTGGATCATTGAAAAATGTTTTTAAAATAATCGAAATACCAATTCAGAACTACACACTGGTTAGTTGTACTAGTTAAACTCATGCTTGACTGTTAAAACGGCAAACCAAATAAATTAGTTTGTATGAAATTTTGGTTTTATCACTAATATATATATATATATATATTTACATTCATGCGGTTGGATCGTTGATAAATATTTTCAAAATAATCGAAACACCAATTTAGGATTAAATACGAGTTAGAATATAGTTATAAATTTAATTAATAATTACAATGCGTAGAATTTTAAAAAAATATTATCATATTTATAAAATAAAATAAAAAATAAAAATAATTTATTTGGGCTTGGGCGGGTGAATTTTGGGCCTGCAAACTTATTTTGTGCAGAGCGGCAAATTGAAAATTTGGGATAAAGGCAACAGAAATTGGGGAAAGAACCAAATGAAATCAGGGCAAAAAAATTCGTCTCTTTCTCTCCTTGTCCCCTCTGTATCTCTCAAAACACATGTTACTAAGGTTCTAAGGTTCGAAGATCAAAACAATCCGGTTTGGGAAATGTCCTAAGGTTCGAAGATCTAAGGTATGTCATACATATTACTTAGATACTTTTAAGTGGCATTCATGATTTTAAGTGTAATGTGTGGATTATAATGTGGCGGATGTGAGTTTTGTTCTTGTTAGCATCAATTGGAGAATCAAAGTTTGGTGGAGTTTCTTGGCATATTAAAAAGCTAGGGTTCTATCTAATTTGGGGGAAGAAAGTATATTAAACAAGGTCTCACAAGGTTTGAATAAAAATCGAGAAATAAGTGCAACCAAATTTGAAAGGCATATGTCATAGCCTATTTGTTTATTCGAGGATTTAACTCAACTCAAATAAGGATGTAACAAGTAAATAGTGGTTCAATCGCCAGAGAGATCTCTCAAAGTAACATATGTCAAAGGACTAAGTAACATTGTTCGTCTACAGAATTGAGGACTTAATTCACTGGAAGAAGCTCAAGAAATTGATCAAGCCTCAGTGATATAAATCAAGATTGTGGATTTAATCAAGTGACAGAGATCTCTTCTGGGTATCAATTGATTACAGGGATTTAATCTGAAGAAAATCAAGACATGAAGAAACCTCACAGAAGTTAGTCATTCATGAACCAGACAATACATCGAGTGTCAACATTGAAGTGGTGAAATGGATTCAGTGATTTTCAGAAGATTGTCAGAAGAGTGGTTGTTGTTCAAGAATAGTATTAATTCTCTATTAATTAATTAAGTCATATAATTTAATTAAGAAAATAAATTATATCTGCAAAGATTAATTTATTGATTAATTGGATTAATTAATTAATTCTGAATTAATATTATGGTTTTTCAGAATTAATTTTGAATTTAAAATCAAAATTAATTCAGCAAAGACAATCTTTTGTATTAGTATGATAATCGGTATGACAATCAATAGTCATACCGAAAGTCATGCCAGTTCATTTAGATTGTCTTGCCGAAAGTCATGCCAGTTCAATAGACTGTCCTACCGAAAGTTCTACCAGTTAAAAAGGATTGTCCTGCTGAGCTATCAGGATTGTCTTGCCAGTTAAATCAAGGATTGATTTAATATAAAAAGCAGCAGCTGATTTTCTAAAGACAAAGCATTGAATATCAAATTAACAGAAGAACACAGAACCAAGAAAACAGCAAAGAACTTATTGTAATTTCACTGATCATTTATTTATAGTATTCATTGTTAAATCTAATCCACTAGAAATCTTTTTCTTGTTCTTGTGTAACTATCTAGCGGATCAAAATCCCTAGAACTTAATCTTAAATTGTATTTAGCATTTGATCCTTTTTATTACAAAATAGAAAAAGTTCATGTCGAATTTATTCTAGATTTGAAATAATTTATTTGAGATTAATCCCTTGTAAACGATACCGTTGTTGTAACACCTTTCAATTTTAATAATAGTTTTATTTAACTTGAATTTTGTTTCACTTTTTTATTCCGTATTTTATTCGATTAAACGGTATTTTTTGTATTCAACCTCCTTCTACAAACATATTGAGACCTAACAATTGGTATCAGAGCCTTCTGATTAACGAACAAATCAAGATCCTAGACTTTTGTGATTCTTTCACTCCTTGAATTTTTATTTACTCAAAAATTCATAATGACTACACAAAAAGTTGGAACCGTTAAAATTCCACTATTCGATAAAGAAAATTATGTTATGTGGAAGAAGAAGATGCTATTGTTTTTACAAGTTGCAAATCCCAAATATCTGGAAGTGTTAAAGAAGGGTCCAAAAGTTCTGATGGTTATTGAACCAGAGGTAATAGAAGATGATGTGGTGACTACCAAAGCTAGAACTTATGTAAAGAATCTTGAGGACTTTTCTCCTGCTGAAAAAGAAGAAGTCGCCCTGGATGCTAGCCTTCAATTAATTTTAGTAGATTCCCTTGATCCCTTGATGAATAGACATGTGATGAACTGTAAAGATTCCAAACACATCTGGGAAACTATTGAGGTGATTAATGAAGGCACAGAGGAAGTTAGGGAGAACAAGTTAGAAATCATAACCTCTGAGTATGAATACTTTAAATCCAATCCATGAGAAGGAATCACTGAAGTGTTTGAGAGATACAATGCATTGATCAACAACCTGAACATTAATGGTAAATACTATTCAATCAGGGAGGTCAACAAAAAAATCCTTTTAACACTGCCAACTCATCTCGAACATAGAATCACTGCCATAAGAGAAGCAAGAGATCTGAGTGAGATTTCTTTGGAAAGGCTCTATGGTGTGTTAAAGACCTATGAGTTGGAGCAAATTCAGCAGAAGGAAGTCTACGGGAAAGGAAGAGTGGTCAGCACGCCTACTGCTCTAGTAGCTGAAGAACAACAACATCAACAACAACAATCTCAACAGTCAGAGAGAATGGTACAGTCTTCCAAGGCTGAAGAAAATGTGATTGTAGCAGAATTTGATCCTCCTACTTCAAATCAATCAGGAGATGATTTTATTCCTTGGAAGAACTGGAGCAATTGGAAGATGAGTCAATGGCCCTAATTGTCAAGAGATTCTCTAATGTCAGATTCAAGAGGAATCCCAAGTTCAAGTACAAGTCCAACTACAACAGATTCCAAAAAGGTGGATCTTCATCCTTTACCACCAGTAGTGGTGGGTACAAAACAGGGATGGTTGATCGAAGCACCATTCGATGCTTCAACTGTAATGAGTTGGGACACTTTACCACAGAATGCTGGAAGCCAAAACAAATTAGGAAGAACTCTTATGATTCTAATCAGAAGAGTAAATCTGAAAGGGCTTACCTGGCAAAGGGAAGAAGCTGGGATGATACTGACAGTAAAGATGAAGAAGTTGGGAATCTTGCTCTCATGGCTAGTGATGCAAACACCTCATCGTCAAGAAAAGAGGTAAAATTTACTGATGCTGAATTAGTGTATCATCCAGGAGGTTCCTTAGATTGTGCTCGTCGTGATAATGAAATGTTAAATCAACAAATCAAAGACCTTGAGAAAGAGGTCAATGAATTAAGACTTGTGCACATTAATCAAGATAAATTAAAAGAACAAGTATATTTTCTAGAGAATAGAGTTGACTGTTATAGACAACTCGAAACTATTCTCAAAGACAAGATCACCGGTCTTGAGACTAAGGTCAAAGCTTAATTTAATTCTTGCTCTAAGGCTAAAGAGTTCTACAATAAGCAAGCTATTAATCAAACATTTGGAGTAGGTTATGATTATAATGTTGTTATTGGAGAATTAGTCATAAACTCCCCTCCTCATGTCTGTGCTAAAGGTAGGGAAGTACCACATGTGCTTAAGGGTGTTGATGAACCCCTCTATAAAAAATCAATTGCTGAACCATTTGATGAGACCTCATTTATTATTCAAGAAGAAATCCGTGCTGAAGATCTTGCTAATGAGAAAGTTGTTTCCAAGTCAAGTGTGTCAAAGGTTCCAGTCAAAGTTGTGAAAGCAACTGAGACTAACTCAGACACACATGAGTTGGATAACAAAAATTCCATGTTTACCATGCATAAGTTGCCTGTTGTTAATCCCTCTCATAAAGCATATGGTGTTCCTGATTGTATGTCTTGTGCTTTTAATTTGATGTATGCTTATTTTAATGGTAAGCATATTTCTAATGATAAGACTACTCCTCGTCAGCATGTGAATAATAGGAAGCATGATAGGTCTAAGACTGCTAGTCCTCCTAAAGCTAGAAAGGAGACATTTATGCAAAAGCCTAAACAGAAATTTGTCAAGGCTGTTTACAAGGTCAAATGTCCAGTCATTGAAAAAGTTGAGAACATTAAAGTTAAGAATGTTGTTTTTCCTGATAAAGGCCAATTTTACAAGTATGTCGGACCCAACCAAGCTTGAGTTCCGAAGAAGGTCTAATCAATTTGTATTGCAGGGCATTAAACAGGTACAACCGGTAGTGTGGATTCTTGACAGCAGATCGTCAAGACATATGACCGGAGATAGAGCCCTGCTATCAAATGTGGTTGAGAAAGCTGGCTCAGTGGTTACCTTTAGAGATAACAGCAAAGGTTTAACTGAGGGATATGGTTGTTTGCTAGCTGGAAATGTTATCATTGAAAATGTGTATGTTGTGCAAGGACTTGAACACAATCTGCTTAGCATTAGTCAGTTCTGTGACAACGGCTACAATGTTTTATTCGACAAGCTGAAGTGTCTGATCCTGCACAAGAAAAATGAAAAACCCTCATTGATGGGAATCCGGAAAGGAAATCTGTTCGTAGCTGACATGTACTCTGGAAGCAATCCTAAAGTCAATTGTTTCTATGCAAAGGCATCGTCAGATGGGAGTTGGCTATGGCACAAGAGACTTTCTCATCTCAATTTCAAAACAATGAATTCTCTTGTCAAAAGAGAATTGGTCAGAGGTCTGCCTCAGCTGAAATTCTCCCCAGAAGGACTGTGTGAGGCTTGCCAGAAAGGAAAGTCAAAGAAAGCAAGTCACAGAGGCACTGACACATCCTCCATAACTGGTGTTCTGCAATTATTGCACATGGATTTATTTGGACCAGTTAATGTTCTTTCGATTTCAAAGAAGTGTTACTGCCTTGTGATAGTTGATGACTATTCCAAGTATACGTGGGTTTTATTCCTTCACTGTAAGGATGAAACACCACAAGTTGTGATTGATCATATCAAGTTGATTGAGCTAGATTCTAATGTCCCTATTAGAGCAATAAGGTCAGATAATGGAACAGAATTCAAGAATTCACTTCTCAATGGATTCTGTACAGATAAAGGGATTACCAGACAATTTTCAGCTCCTAGAACTCCTCAGCAAAATGGAGTGGTAGAAAGGAAGAATCGTACATTGATTGAAGCTGCAAGAACGATGTTAAGTGAATCAGGTCTTCCAATGTACTTTTGGGCTGAAGCTGTCAATACTGCATGTTATACTCAGAATCGAACTCTAATCAACAAAGACTTCAAGAAAACTCCTTATGAGATTATGAATGAACAGAAACCTTCTATCAAATACTTTCATGTATTTGGTGCCGGATGCTTCGTGCTCAAGGATGGAGATGATCGTCGTGGTAAATTCGAGGCAAAGGCATATGAGGGTATTTTTGTTGGATATGGAAGAAGATCATACAGGGTGTATATCATTGATCAACACAAAGTAACTGAAAGTGTCAATGTTACATTTGATGACACTAAACTCCCTAGTATCCAAACTGAAGATCCTTCTGAGAAACTGAAGTTTGATGATATGTCAGATTCAGAATCAGAACATGATCAAGAACCTGAGGTTGTTGCTGGTGAAGAACCTGTTAATCATGATGATACTCAAGGTTTGGTGATGGAAACATTGACAACAATGGAGACACCACTGCTACTGATGAAGAATCATCAAGTCAACCTGACAACAACTCAGGGGAGATGCTGAAGGATCAACTAGTAGGACACAACAT
Organism: Apium graveolens; assembly: GCF_009905375.1. NCBI lineage: Eukaryota > Viridiplantae > Streptophyta > Magnoliopsida > Apiales > Apiaceae > Apium > Apium graveolens. The sequence goes on along the minus strand of NC_133656.1, from coordinate 199,494,105 downwards.
CCCAATGTGTTTCGAGGCGAATCATCAAGATCAAATCTTCCAAGACAGACTGTCTGGAATAAAGCTCATCCTTTTGAGTTGATTATTGGTGATCCAGATGTTGGAGTCAGAACTAGACGTGCTACTCAAAATGAATGTCTATTCTCAGGATTTCTTTCTGAGATGGAACCTAAGAAGATTGAAGAAGCACTGACTGATCCAGATTGGGTGATTGCTATGCAAGATGAACTCAATCAGTTTAAACATCAACAAGTCTGGAAACTGGTACCTAGACCTACACACAAAAAAGTTGTTGGTACTCGGTGGGTATTCAGGAATAAACTAGATGGTGTGGTTACAAGAAACAAAGCAAGACTGGTAGCTAAAGGGTATTCTCAAGCTGAAGGCATTGATTATGATGAAACCTATGCTCCAGTGGCTAGACTAGAGGCCATCAGGATATTTCTGGCATTTGCAGCATTCTCTAACTCTAAAGTTTATCAAATGGATGTCAAGAGTGCCTTTCTGAATGGAAAGCTGGATGAAGAGGTATATGTAGAGCAACCTCCTGGTTTTGAAGATCCAGATCATTTGGATTTTGTCTACTTTCTTTTCAAGACTATCTATGGACTCAAACAGTCTCCGAGAAAATGGTATGACACTCTCTCTGAATTTCTTATTGAAAATAACTTTATTAGAGGTGTCATAGACAAAACTCTCTTTTCTAAAAAGCATAAGAATGATACTATATTAGTCCAAGTCTATGTGGATGATATAATATTTGGGTCTACTAATGATAATCTCTGTAAGAGATTTGCTAAGTTAATGCACAGCAAATTTGAAATGAGCATGATGGGAGAGCTGAAGTTCTTTCTTGGATTACAAGTAAATCAAAGGTTAGATGGAACTTTTATTTGTCAATCCAAGTATCTCAAGGAACTCCTCAAAAGTACAATCTAGAGGATTCTGCATCAGCAAGGACTCCGTCAACTACAGCTGTCAAGCTTGGACCATGTGAAAACTCCATTAAGGTAGATGTCACAAGCTACAGAGGTATGATTGGCTCGTTACTCTATCTTACTGCAAGTAGACCAGATATTATGTATGCTACATGCTTATGTGCAAGCTTCCAAGCGGATCCTAGAGATATTCATCTCGTTGCTGTTAAACGAATCTTGAGATATCTTAAGGGAACACCAAATCTAGGTATTTGGTACCCTAAAGAATCTGGTTTTACCCTTGTTGGATATACAGATTCAGATTACGCAGGAAGTGTTGTTGATAGGAAAAGCACCTCAGGGAGTTGTCAATTCCTAGATAGCAGACTAGTCTCATGGTACAGTAAGAAACAGCAAACAGTTTCCAATTCAACGGTCGAGGCTGAATATATTGCTGCTGGAAGTTGCTATGCTCAGATCTTGTGGATTAGGAATCAGCTACGAGACTATGGCTCTGTATTGAACAAAATACCTATTCTATGTGACAATACAAGTGTAATAGCCATCACCAACAACCCTGTGCAGCATACAAAGATCAAGCACATTGACATCAGGTATCATTTTATTAGAGAGCACGTCATGAATGGTACTGTTGAACTATTTTTTGTTCCAACAGAAGAACAAATAACAGATATTTTCACTAAACCTCTTGATGAATCCACATTTACCAAATTAGTTGGTAAATTGGGTATGTTGAATAGCTTTAGTGATTAAACTTGTGAATATCTGAAATCTGTTCTTGAATGAATTTATAAATGAATTTTTCATAAATAAAAAATTCATTTGCAAATTTATTTTATCATATTTTCCATAATTTCTTGCTTATTTCTATGTAAGTTTTATTATTATCTTATCTTATTTATTTATTCTACTTGTTAATTTTAATATCTCAGAATATTTTATTTTCTCTAAAAATATTTTTCTATGAATTTTATTTGCTAAAATTCAACAGAAGTCTATTTTTGGAATAAAATAAAATTATTTCTGAAATATTGCTTTTGTTTTGTAATTTTTTTCTGTAACAATAAGTATTAATTCTGTGTATAAGTTTATTTTATACTAGAATGACAATCGGCAAGACAATTGAAATTGTCTTGCTGAAAGTCATTCCAGTACATGTATGTGTTTAATTTTATATTCAGTTTAATTTTATAACTAGTAAGACAATCGGTATGACTATCCATAGTCTTGCCAGTAATAAAATTTATATCAGATAATATTTGTTTTTATTTTGTACTGGTATGACAATCGGTATGACTATCAGATTGTCATACCAGTTATATTATTAGTATTTTTGTTTTCTCAATTGCCTGGTATGACAATCGGGAAGACAATCGGTATGACTTTCCTCGATTGTCATACCAGTTGTCCTACTTAACGTTTTTTTGTTTTGTTTTGTAAATCAATTCAGTTCAGTTTTTAAATTCCAACAGTTTTTCTCTCTTGTTTCTCTTTCTCTCTCTATTCGATCAAACGCAAACCTCCATTGATATTTTCTTGCTCGAGTTTTTACTCAGCACACTTTACTGTGATATATACATATATGTGTGTATACATACAGTGAGGAAGTGCTGCCCAATTTTTTTATTTATAATTTCACTTCATTTTTGTTCCCTTCAAAATCAGTGTTTGGTTGTTTTTGGGTATTTTTAGTTATTTTTTGTTTTGTGTCTTGTGCGTTTTTCAGATCTTTTATTGTGAGATTAAGAACATTAACGAGATACATTACTTTCTAAATTTTTCGGATATAATTGATTTAATTCGAATTATTAAATTAATTTAATTAATTCGAATTTTCTTAATATTACTCTTAAAATTCTGAAAGTGTGTGTTTTATTATATTTTTAATGGCTCTCAACTTCCAAATTGTCTCGCATAATCTTGTAGGTTATTTTAATCCAGAAAAGTGTGATGTGGAAAAATTTAAGCCGTGGATTAGATTTTTAAATGACCATTCGATTGTTAGCTCTGCTATTAAATCAAATGTGCTTTTAAATGTCGATCTGCTCAGACTGATTTACACAACCTCTACTGTGGCCGATGATTTTAAATCTTTTTCATTCACCGTGGCAAACACACAGTATGTAGTTGATGAAACAGTCGTCAATCGAGCGTTAAATTTTCCAATGGACAATTTCTGTAATTTACCCTCTGAAAATGATATTTCAAACTTTTTCCATGCTATTCACTATCAGGGGGTGATTAATTTAACCAAGTTGTCTAAATCCAATTTGGTTTCTGAATGGGATATTTTCTTTGATACACTTTCCAAAGTGTTTGTCAACTGCACTAAATCCAACTTTCACAACATCACTTCCACTCTGCAGTATATTGGTCTTGCGGTTGTTTTCAATCAAAGGATCAATTTTGGCAAACTACTTTTACCCATTCTTCTGAGACGTCTCACTACTGCTTTACGTGATCATTCTACAAATCGTAGGGTCTCGTGCTACTACGCTCGTTTTCTCATGCTCATAGCAGAACATCTTCTCTCACCTGAGCATAAAGCTCTTTTTGCTAACTCTTCAGTAACTGAACCCCCTCCAGTAAGCAAAAAGATTTACACTCGCCAAGACACAACCTTTAAATTCATGCAAGTTCCAGTACTTGTATCTGCTTTCATGGCCACTTACATTCCTTTACCTATTTTCAATCTTCCCGGTCATGAGCAGCAAGCTCAACCTCCAGTGGTTCAAACCATCCAGGCTCAAACATCAGATGCTCTTCCTCTGCAGGTAATAATTCCTCAAACTCAAACTATTCCTACTTCTGTTGAAAGACCCCCAGTGGTTGATAGGTCTGACCATGAAGTTGTAGAACCGCAGCATCAATCCAAGGTCATAGAGCCAAACACAGAGTCACAACCTATCTCAACCTTTCCCCCACTGTCTAAAATGTTGCCTAGAAGGTTAGTAGGAAGTAGTATGTTGGTGGATGTGAATGAACCCTCAGCTCTGCCTCCTCCCAAGAAAAGAAGAACATTTACTGAGGCATCTGAAAGCCCATCCTTGTCCTCCCAACAGGACATAGACTTTGATATGGCCAGTGAACAGTTACTAGAGATATTCTATCAACAGGATGAATCTATTGAAATTCGCCATAGGGCCATGGCATCCTGTACTGAGTCAAGCACACTTCCATTACTCACAATGGAAGCATACAGACCAATAGATGATACTCAGGACACGGAGCGAGGAGTGCACATTGAGTCGGTTACATTGCCTGCCATAGTTACGTCTGAAGAGCAATCACATGCTTCTGAGGGAAAATCTGACTCTCAGCCACCTTTAATAGAGTCATTTTCTCCCCTCCCAGATCCAACACCTCTGGCTCCCTCACGGGATTCTCCACTCGTAGATTTATCTGGAGAAAGTGGAGGGCAACTCGGTCAATCTAACCCTGAAGCAATTCAGACATCTATTTCACATGAAAAGATAGGTTTGACTGAGGATCGGGACTCGCGAATTCCCATTGCACCACCACTGACCTCTCTTGAAGAGGCTAGGGTGATTTCAAATGCAGGTACAGAAGATCAGCATCAGGAAGACTCCTCACGAGCAATAATATTGAGAGATACACAAGCACGTGAGTTGAGTGAATCAAACAGGAGAGATATTCAGATGAGCGCACACACAGACGCAAACACTGAAAATCTGTTAGCGCAAATTGCTGAACTGAAAGAACAACTTGCAAAAAGTCAGGCTGAGGCTCAATCATTCAAAGCACAAGTGGTTGAACGGTCTTCTTCTTCCACCTCTGTCAA